>NW_027107220.1:23420-25177 GCF_000696795.3 Halyomorpha halys
TTTATTGCAACATTAAATTTAATTTTATTTGACTTGGAATATTTAATACCCTAATGCCAGATATTACTAACTAGTTGTTATATCTCCCTAAATATATACATTTTTTTAGCTTTAAAATACCCTCTGTAATGGTAAATATATCCATCAAGTATTTAATGTTTAATTAATATCAAAGCCAGGTTAAAGATTGACCAATAAAACTATGGTCATACCTATTAACTGCAAAATGGTTCGTAATTGGCATCCACTCAGCTAATGAAACCAATTGTCTGAGTTGCAATAAATTTGTCCAAAGTATTAATTTAATTATAACATATTTAATTAATTCTATATGCATTGCATTTAGTAAAGAAGTCCTAGCCAAATATAAAAAGTTTCCATTGTATAAGAAGTTATTCATTACAGCCACAGGTAGTTCTGGGACATTAAAGGATATCATGAACTGCAGTAATTTGTAAAGATTGTTTTAAAACACTCACTGGATATTTCTGAGTAACTTAAGAATTGTTCTGAGTAACAAATTGTTTGAAAACAATCACGGGATCACATAGAAAAATGTTTACCATTTAACTTGAAAATCGGGTCAGCCATTTTCTCAAAAAATGGTTACCAACCTACAAACGAGCAGATTATGACAAACCCATACTCCCAAATTATCCCTCCCTTTTGTTTTTCATAATGTTTAATTTCAAACATAAATTAATATTTAAATAGTGAAATTAGTTATAAATGTTTTTATAACATAAAACATAATTAGTTATGTTTTTAAAACATTCAATGTTAACTAACATTGGTCATAGCTCAAAACATAATTGTTATTCCGAGTATAACTTGTGTTTTTGACCAGGACTGTTTGTGCTTCTAAATTCCATAATATTACATTTGGTAGGGCTAAATTTTAAATTTTGCCACCTCCCATACATTTTTCTGACAACTTTCCAATCTAGTAACTCATCAGTAGTACCTTAATTGTAGTACTTGATAGGTTAATTGGAACGTTTATAGGTTAATAGGACCTATATGCCATACGAATTGAAAGTTTTTCTGAATTTATGTTGATAAAGATTGATCTGGTGAAAAGATAAGACCGTCAACCGCAGTTTTGGCTGTGTTCTTGTCTTGGATGATCATGTGCATGATCGGGACTGCAAACCGAGAGAACCAAGAAAGGAAAAAAATAATCAACTGCGGTAGTAACACAACTGGCGATGGGAACATCTAGTTATCGGCAATAATTAGTATATAATCAACATTCTAAGCAGTTGTATAAATGTATACACTAAATCGCCTAGATTTCCCAACTTTTTGGATTAATTGGAGAGGGGGGGAGACATCACCATTTCCCATATAAAAATATTTATTTATTTGTTGAATGGAATATGGTACGGGTGTGGTGAAAAAAAACTCAGATAGTAAATGGGTATACTATTTTTATTGAGCCAACGTTTCGCCCCACGTTGCAGGGCTTCGTCAGGGCTGTTTTGACGGAAGTCAAAGTCAGAGTGAGCCGTTTGTATTGGGAGGAGTGGGGATGACAGTTTAGCACGCCACAATAACAAAAATAATTTTAAAGTAGACATTGTAAAAAAAAAAAAAATTAAATTAGGTAAACAATAAATGGTAATATACATAATAGAGGGGAAGAAGAGATATTTACAAAATGAAAAAACTCAGATAGAAAAACAAAGAAGAAATAAAGTATAAAATAATGGGATACAATATGTATAAGTGATTAAGAAAGACAATATACCAAATGA
>NW_027107220.1:25733-26893 GCF_000696795.3 Halyomorpha halys
TTTGAGAGTACTTCAAGATTTTTAGTTCACACTCCTCTCTCTCCTATTATTTTTAGTTTCACTTTAGTTAAAGATAACTGCCGAAACCCATGAACTTTAGATACCGGAGTAATTTTCAGTCTAAAGTAAATTTTTTTTTTCATTCTTCTCTTTGAATTATGACCAGTAACGGAATAGTGAGAAGAGCAGTTCTAAACCTGGAGAATATGAACCAAAACAACCAACCTCAAGCTGCAGTCAACCAAACTTTAGCAGCAGGCAACTCCGGCGGAGATTCAGCCACTACCAGAAGTCTCTTTAGCGCAATTTCATGCCACGACGCTAGAATGGATTAAGGTCAGTACGGCAACCGCCCAGGACCTGAGAGAAGGCGGTGTCGGACCTAGAAGAATTCACCGGAGAGACCAGAGAATTAGATCATTTTTTAAAAGGGAGCGATCGCCTAATGGGGCGAATTGAAGCGAAGATGTGGATAGCGAGAATGGAAAAGTCCTGAAAGCAGCGGTAGTCTGCAGAGTAAAAAGAAGTATCCTAAATCAGATTCAAAGAAAGATTAAAGAAGACATTCGGAGGAGGGCGGTGGATCCCAGAGGTGTTTAAGAAAGGTGCTCCCTCACTTCTGAACTGAAATTCATTTTGCCACTAGATGGCAAAATGAATATAAGTGGTAGGAGACCTGGGCAGCCATCTTGAAACCCAATAAAAAAGGGGTTAGAACCAATAGAGTAGCCATCTTGACCTGGACAGGAGAAGAAGAGGACATAACTCTTCAAGGTCTCTTCTGATAATAATGATGAGGGAGTAAAACCTTACACTCAGGCGAGAGAGGCGGCGGCGGCAGGAGGATGAGGAAAAAGAAACAAGAGAAAACCCTTCTTCCATCTTCACATTCACACCAGAACCAACCTTCAAGCTCCAAGAATATCTCAAACAAGTAAAGTGTCATACTTTCATCAATTAATGCAATGAAACCAAATTTATAACTAACCAACTAACATATATTGTAATCACTTTTGTTCAAACCATACAACAAATAGTTTCAGAAAACTTTAAAGAGAATAGAGGTTATTTCATTTAAAAGCCTATGATATCAATTTATAATAAATACAGGCCACTCCATCATTACCAGCAAATTACAAGTAGTTCTTTATTCAAACCAG
>NW_027107220.1:26943-29543 GCF_000696795.3 Halyomorpha halys
TACATGAATATAAATGAAACAGGAAGGATAGTAAATATAAAAATAATTAAATAAGTGGTGAGAATTTAGAGAAACAAGAATAAAAGATATGACAAGAAAGTGGGCTTCTGAAATGCAGAACAAAGTGAAAAGATGTATTGTGAGGTTTTTTTTTATTTATTTATTTGCATTTAAAAATCATTGGTCACACCAATACTCTTTGTCAGTCAAATGTTTACTAATGTAGAAATATCTTGCAAACATTTGATGAGAATTACACTTAAGTTGATTAATCACAACCATTTAATAATTGCAGTTTTTTTTTTAAGTATCGATTCTCTTAAACATTAGTTAAAATAGTAATTTGAAAATCTTACTTGTAATAAAAGACATCATCCCTGATAACAGGAGCGGGAAGAAGATCATGTAACCATAGGTGCTGATAATGCGAGGCATTCCTTCGTAAAAGGAAGCCAAGACTATCGCTGTAGTGAAAAGCAGAGTGTCCTTGAACGTTATATATCTAGCCAATTCCGTTTCTTCATTCCATTGCATTTTTTTCTTAATCAATATACTCGACAATACTCTTTTCAAAAACACACATTTCTACAAAACGATAAAATATATTAAATTTTACTATGTCTTTATAAGACCTAGCAATGTCTTAATCCTAACTCACTTCCTTAACGCGACCATCTTCATTTTCGGCCATGTCTATGCCAAGATAGGGGAACACTTATTCTATGTTCAAATATTTAAATCAAATAGTAGGAAAATGCACAAACCAAAAAATAAACATATGTGTATGTATTAACAGTAAACGAAAAAAAATACTTCAGACAAAATTAATTTATACGAAGGAATAAAAGTGATAAACGGTAAGCCTAATAAGCTACTTATAAAAAACTATTTTTTAAAAATAATTTTATTGTGACCCTTACTGGCAACACTGGAGTTATGGCAGTCCTTGTTAGCAACACTGAAGATGAAGACTGTCGGTTACATAAACCTTCGTTATGTTGTTATAATGTACACGTGCTCATTTATTGTTAATAAAGCTAGTTTTTATTAACTCTAGGGGCCAATTGCACCATCACAGTTTAAACTACGGTTACGGAAATCTCGAATAAAATCAACAATAATCCGTTGCACCTGAAAGTTATCCTTCAAGTCTGACGGTAAACTTTACCGGTTAAACTATTATTTAGAGCGAATCTACGTTTAAGTAGGTAACCATAAAAAGAACCTTCCATAATTCCAGTTGAATCTGTTATCTGGCGGAGGTGTATTGTTTTATTCTGTTTCTTTCCAAAAAATGGATCTGATGCAAATAGGCGATTTGACAGACGACGAAGACTTCAAACAAAAAAAAATATATTATGTCCCTAAAAAATTCTTGTTTTACTCGCATGAAGAATTCTTTAGCAATTTCGAAAGTCGATTTTTCTGTAATACATACTATCAAAACAAGATCTCAAATTAATTATACGCGACAAATAACATGACAGTTACACTGGCCAAAACAAAGCTAATATTAAAGAACTAGTTCAAGCAAAGCACATGCATCCATTCCATCACAATTGTTATTTAAATTTAACGATGATCGTTTGTAAAAAAAAATTATACACTACACTTTTCTTTTTTTAATAAGGGGTTCACGAGCTATGGAACAATTTTTAAAGGGATTCCCATGCAAGAGTGAGAACCACTGGTCTAACCTATTATAGATAGATTAAACTACAAATATTATTTTTAGCATTGTCACAATTCCGGATAATTTTTAGAGCTTTAGTCAATAGCTTTAGTATTAACAATCAATATATATAAATCAATCTAGACTTGTGTGCCCGTTTTTTCTCTTTGCAGTAACAAGCTCTCAGAACAGACCACTAGTGTTTGTGTGTGATAGTAGCTTCAGTGAACTAGGGCGGTTGCATATTGGTGGCTGTAGTAGTCGGCTACATATGGTAGTAGAAAGTGGCTGATCCAGGGAATTTTTATATTCCTAATAATTAAGTTTTATAACTGTGGACTTATGTTCACTACACGAGCATTATTAGGTTTTGGAAGTCAGAATGTAATTGGTATATATACTATATATTATCATATATTTGTAATTGTAATTATATATAAATAAAGAGGATTTGAAAATAAAAAAAAAAATATTAGGTCTTAGAATACGTTTATAGTAAGTATGTTCCAATAACAACTTTTGACTGTACCAAATATACAATGCATGGTTATGGGAGAGGAAAACCCGTACTGTATATACGTACAGTTCTTGATAATCAAAAGTGGTCATTGGAACATACTTAAGAATGATCAAATAATGAATTACAGTCCAATATATTTTATAAGTGGGGTTATTTAGAAAAAAAAACAAGGTTATTAGCTTCATTTATTGGATTATTTCGTTTTTAGGTGATCGATAACATAAAAAACGAAGAGGAACAGATAAATAAATATTATGTCAGGTTTTTAAAGTCAGTTGTATTTTTTAATGATTGGTCCTTTTGTTGTTGACAAAATAGTGGGATGTTAATCAGACCTCACTTGGTAATTCACTCACCATGGGTAGGAAACAACTATGTATACAAGGGCATACCCAGGAACAAAACTAC
>NW_027107220.1:36563-36918 GCF_000696795.3 Halyomorpha halys
AATATTAAAGAACTAGTTCAAGCAAAGCACATGCATCCATTCCATCACAATTGTTATTTAAATTTAACGATTACTTTACAAGAATATTTACAGAATACATGATCGTTTGTAAAAAAAAAAATTATACACTACACTTTTCTTTTTTTAATAAGGGGTTCACGAGCTATGGAACAATTTTTAAAGGGATTCCCATGCAAGAGTGAGAGCCACTGGTCTAACCTATTATAGATAGATCAAACTACAAATATTATTTTTAGCATTGTCACAATTCCGGATAATTTTTAGAGCTTTAGTCAATAGCTTTAGTATTAATAATCAATATATATAAATCAATCTAGACTTGTGTGCCCGTTTT
>NW_027107220.1:38223-41150 GCF_000696795.3 Halyomorpha halys
AATAATTTGTTAAAGAAAGGTAGCAAGATAGTAGTCACACCAAACATAACACATAACATCCGGAACTGATTTTTAGCCAAGTTTCATATCTAGCTTATCTTTTTCTTAAATAAAACCGGGACAACAGAAGAACGAATGTTCTAAATACAAGTTGGGCACAATGGAATGTCCTCTAGTTTGAAGCGGGCTAATTAGAAGCAACCATGTTTCCGGGATATCCATGTTGTTACATCGGGAATCGTGGGTCTATCTTTCAGAACAATAGGCATTCCAGCTTCACTGCCATCTCTCAAAAGTTTGAATTCTCTCGTCTATTACTACTGTAGCCCGGTGGGCCGCGTTCATCCCCTAAAAGATCGATAGGAAGCATATGTGCGATGTCTAACAGCCTACTTAAAATCTTCACCAAGATTTTATTCAATAGATTATCGATCTGGTGCCAAGAAAGTGATACTCTTCTAGATTCTCAATCGGGTTTCTGGCAGGACAGAGACTGCTTGGACAATATTTTTGTCTTAAGCGCCCTCTTATAAATTAATTTATTGAAACGTACACGTACTGCTTGCTATATATTTGTAGATTTTCGTAGAACATTTGATTCAGTCTTGATGCAAACTTTTCTCAAAAGGTATAAGTGGTAAATTCCTTAGAATGCTCGAAGATTTATATAACATGCAACAATGTAGGTAAAATGTAGCAACCATTTGAGTGACCCAATAGAAATTACTGAAGGTGTTCTTCAGGGCGTTATATTAAGCCCCTTATTATTTTCTTTATTTGTCGCGGATATAAATACATTTTTTCAAAGCAATAGGGTGCATGGGATGAGGATATCGCCATACTAAGAAATTATGACCCTCATTTACGCGAATGATTTGGTGTTGATTGGCGACTCTGTGACCGATGTCCAATTGAAACTAAATATCTTAAATATATACTGTGAATCAAACTCCTTAACCGTTAATATATAAAAAAACAAGAATTATTAAAAACTTATAAGGGCAGGGCCTTATAAGGCCTGAAAGAAGCAAAAGTGTATATTTCGAGTATTATTGAAGAAGTACCTAAATATGAATACCTTGCTATAAAGTTTAGTTCATCAGGACTTTTTAACCGTGCAATGAAACATATAGTACCTAAAAGTAATTCAAACATCGGACTGTACTAGTACCTGAGAGAAGGCTAAAATAATCTCGTGGGATCCCAGGTAGAAACTTTGCGATCGACCATATTGAATTGTATCCTCTACGCTGCACCCATTTGGGCCATAAAGCACATAGAGGAATTGGAAAACATACAAGCGACTATTATATGCTGTAGACGAAATACCCCACACTTTATGGAAAGAGTGGCACTCATTCCTGGGGGATATCACATTTTAAAGCAAACTAGGTCCTGGGTAATAAAAATATTTATCATGAGTTGCACTCGCTTCATGAAACAATATTATTTAAAGCAGTTGGACAGTAACAACCGTTTGAGTCTGTAATATAATTGGGTGACGAAGATAAAAAACATATTAGAAAGCTTCTGAATGTTTGACCCGATACTGTTTAATGATCCAGTAAGTATTAAAATTAGAATGGGAAAGATCCATACAAATAGGGAATTTGTCAAGGATAAAGACCTCTTGTTATTTCGAGAATCAACCTATACAGTAGGGTCTTCATCAAAACGGATGATCCTCAAAGCTACCTAAAAATTAGTTGCCCTATAACTCACTTGAAAATAATTGCCCAACTACGACTCTCCGATAAATATGCAATTACTCATTGCGACTGTCGATCCACAAAAATATACTTTGGACACACAGAAACTTTGTCTAGCTTATGTTGGAACGGCACAGGAGGATAGTTTCCATTTTTTGACAAAATGCCCTACATATCATGAGAACCGAATCCGATACTTGCCGAAACTAAGCAATATTAACCAATATCAGTTGTATGAATTTCTGTCTGTATCCTATGGATTGGATCTTCAACTTTTTTTTATATATCTAACACAGAACATTTTGCTTAGAGCTAGATCTACCATCACAATATGAGGTAAAGTTTTTGTTTTTGTTTTTTTAATATTATTAAATATGAAATGACATTTTTGTTTTATTCTACCGAATGTAGATAGCCAAATTTTGGTATATTGTTTGTTATTAGTTTATTTAAATGATCTTTAACTAACCATTTTTGTAAAATTACTATAATTGATTATTTAATTTATATATCTCACAGGCTAACTCTAAAAACTATAACTACTATAAACAAATAAATATATTATTATTATTATTGTTATATCTGCTATGACTCACACAAAATATGACACAGACTAATACAGTACGAAAAGCTCGAGTGACTCGCAGAGCACTTCATCGAAACACGCCGAAAGCTTTACGGATATATGACTGCACTTGCAGGCTTCCGTCCAGATTTGTATTGAGGACAAAGCTTGGAAATGGTTACATTAGCCAGAAGATTCCAATGATTTTCTCTCGATCCTCCAATACTTGGCATATTCCTGGCCAATTCATTTGTTACTTGTGCTGTTCTGGTACTAACTTTTTTTTTTTCCAGGGTAGGGAAAACCTATCGTCAGATGAAGTGTAAAAAGTAAGACATTACACGACAGTGTGAGATTCCTACTCACTAAAAAAACACTTATTAAAAACCAATTCTCCTTTACCAGCCCGCGGAACCGCCCGTGTAAAGTATTACTTCACGGGGCAGAAGGGCTATCTGCCTACAGCTTTTTTTTACATCTTATCAAGGCGACTAAGTTTTTTGGAACTGATTTCTTGCCTAGTGTCCAGCTTCTGTTTCTCTTGGATTTAATAGATGCTGTAGGCGTGTGTGTGTTGCCTGCGTGCTGGCATTTGTGTATCCTCGCAACTATCCGTGCGTGGGATTTTTGCCGTAATTAATACCGTCAGGTAT
>NW_027107220.1:41647-42683 GCF_000696795.3 Halyomorpha halys
ATATTCCGCCATAGTCTCTAGGGCATCCATTATGCAGATCCATCTTGCAGTGTTAAAATCATTCTTGACATCAAGGGTGAAGATTGTTGCATAATATTTAGCACCTCTTCGCTCTTACCTATATCCATATTGAGCCTACATGTGTGTGTGTATATATATATATAAGTTATGGTTGGACAAGGCCTGTATACAACACTAATCATAACTCCTCATGTAAATAAACCTCAATAATGTCTATAGCATCACAGAGATAATAAACCAGTATCTTTCTAGTAAGCGTGCAGTTTAATTCTGTTCCCTCTTTCTCTTTTCCTTCAAGCTATTCAGTCTAAGTGCTCGTAAGTTATATATATATTTAGTCTTTAAAACTGAGTAAAAAACAACTTAACATATTTTGATATATACTTTTTTTGTTTTATCGAAATTCTTTATTAGCATCAAGATGGGAGTTTTTCATAATATAAAGGCGATGTTATTAAAGTTCTTAAAGAGCTTGGTGCTGAGGAAGCAAGTAATTGTTCTGCCTCTAAGCCCCCTGCAAGTTACGTTCTCCACCTTGGATGCTATTATGATTTGCTTAGGTTCCATGATTGGGCACGGCTTCCATAATAGTTTGGGCGTAATAACACAAAGGTATGGCATTATGTCATTCTTCTGCTATGGCATCGGTGGACTTATAATGATCACAATCGGTAAGCAATTTTTTTATTCAGAATTTCAATGGAGATATAAGAATGTATATGGGCGATATAATTCAGTATTATTTCAGCAATGTGTTACGCTGAACTGTCATGCCTATCCCCCACAGCCGGGAACGCTTATCACTACTGCTACAATACGATGGGAGAGTTATTTGGCTTCTTAGTCGGATGGTTAATGATTCTGTCATACGGCCTTGGTTAGTATCTATAAAATTCTATTAGTTTTATCTTTTTAATTATTGTTAGAGTAAAGTATTACAGAATAAGCAATACGCAAGTAGATCATTAAAAGTACAACATACCGAATACCATATTTAATAAACAGTTCAATAAAT
>NW_027107220.1:45673-45964 GCF_000696795.3 Halyomorpha halys
TTTCAACAACACAGAAATGTATATACACATGATCACTTGATGGAATAAAGCAGTCTATTAGCAGCTACCGTGAGTGTGTTTTAATGTTCCTTATTTTTTTTTTGAGTTTCGATTTTTAAGTTTTGAACCCGCTATCATGTAACTGGTGCCGAAACCCGGGAACACAGATTACCGAACCAATTTTAGTTTCAGAAGAAGTTTTGTTTTTCTTGCTTCAGTTTTTCTTTCTTTATTTAAAAAAGTTTTGTTGTTTTATTCTGCCTTTTGAATTATGGCCACTAATAGCAAAGT
>NW_027107220.1:46014-47021 GCF_000696795.3 Halyomorpha halys
GGTATCAGAGCCAGAGTTAGAGGAAGTGCAGAAAATAAGTGAAGATGCACGCAAGAGTACAAAATGTAGATATGATAAAGTGCAGGTATAATGACTGGAATACAAGATTAATCAATTCAACAGGAAAGTTGTCCGGTCCATGATCGCTGGTATGGGATCATAGAATGATGGCTAGTAGTCCATCATACGTTTTCAGGATTGAAGGTGTTTATTAGAATATTAGAAATGCGTGATTGATCAGAAGCATGGGATTTGAATTGGTTGTTGAAATCGTCTGACGTTATTGGAAGAGAGCTGAGGTGATTGGATTCTGGTAGGGATAAATCACACAGTATTTTCTGCTTAGACTTGAGACCGGGAGGCATTGGAGAGGATTTAGCACGTCGAACTGCTAATTGAGTTGCATTGGAGAGTTGTTTAGAACATATATAATTTGCAGACAGGCGAGTCCGATGAAATTTGCGTCTAGTTGCTTCTCTTCATTTGAGCATAGGGGTCTAATAAGGATTACAGCTGTAAAGTTAGGATGAAAACCATAGGATCGATGGAGTTATAGGAGTATATAATGTTTCACTGAACGTAATCAAGATCAGGTTGCAGAGATTCATTGGAAAGGAGGTCCAAACTACAATATGATATGATTTTAATAGTAAAGGATTTGACTGAGGTCGTACGATATTTGGATCAGATCATGTGATGAGAGAAAGGGTACTGAGAGAAAGGGTAATTACTACAGGGGGTGCTGGGAAGAGCAAAAGGATTTTTACAGGGAGTCCTAGATAAAAAGGTTTAACCAGGTATACATAAACATAAAACATAATATACAGAAAATGGTCAAATTCTTGGATGAAGAAATTCATATTTAGTGTTTTTTTTTCTATGCATCACCATCACGTTTTTTGTTAAATATAAAGCAATAATTTAAGAACTGTTTAAATCAGGTAATTCTAAATTCCAGGATAGTAAATAATTTTGGATTTTTTATTTGCTAAAATCATTTTTAATAG
>NW_027107220.1:47173-50926 GCF_000696795.3 Halyomorpha halys
AATATTTTTATTACCAAATATTCCAATCCACCACATTTAAGAGAAAAAGTTAAAACAGATAAATCTAGCCATTCATCCTATTACTATCAACCAAAAAAACAACTCCGTTGTAAAAACATTCCCGCCAAATACAAAAAAAAAAGAGGAGCTAAACGTCTGCCACAAAAAGGTTGCCCAGCCAGTAAAGAAGCCTACTACCACGGTTAAGCACATTAAATGTTCAACTGAGGATGAAAGCTAAAATTGGCCACGCTATTGTTTTTATAATTATTACCGCAATTGAAAATGCCATAAATACTACAGAAAGTCCCAATTTTAGCTTCGATTTTCCATTTTAGATTCTATTCTCAGCTGAACGTATTGTTAGTTGAATCGCGGCGCTTCTTCTCTGGCCGAGCAGCTTTTTCATACCACTTATTTTGGCGATTGACAACTTTTAACTGTATTTTATTTATAAATATACTCTTGTATATTTTTACAACAGAGTTTTTATGTTGTTTTTTTTGTAGATATCACTTCCTTTTGTTTTTTGTTAATTAAAGAAGGAAGGTAAACATTGATGGTTTTGGACGTGTTTACCCAGCTCTTTCCATCAATGTTGATGAATTAGAAAGTACTTTTTGATGACAAAAAAGTTTCTAGCTTTCTTTTCAGGAAAGTAGCCTCAGCTCGGTTGAGGAGAATTTACCGAACAGCAAGGTAGACATCCGTGACTCTTCATCCATCGGTTTAATTCTTAAAGACTTTTTCAATGAACAGGGTCAAATGTATAATAAAAACATGTTTAATTATTTCTAAATTTTTTTCAAAACACCGTAAGAGTGAGATGCATATTTAAGCAAATTTTCAAGTCAGTTGGTCCAGCTGTTCATGCTGTAGGCCCGTCAAATTGTGACAGGACGAACAAGAAGAACAAGATCGAGAATCTGATCTGGAAAATGACTTTTTCGAACTGTTGTACCTCGGCTCAGATGAAGTACGATTTCAATGAGGATTTAAAACCTTTCCCTAATTGCATAAGGGTGTGTCTGTGTAAAATATTATCTTTCTATACTTTATATTTGAGGAGACACAGATAGCCGAAAAGCCATAGGTAATATTATTGTGTTTGATCATTTTTCCAGCAATATTTTGGTTGGCGGGGCGGAAGGCTGCTAGAATCCAGTTTTAAATGTAACAAAACAGTACCTTCCTTTATATTTCAACTGATTCGCAAACAATAACAAATCCGAAATAATTTTACATCCTACTACAAAATAGGTACTTACGACAGATTTTAAGGATATTGCCACAATATAAATGGTTTATTTTCATTTTAGTACATAAAATCTTAAAAATCATCTTCAATTCCTCCTGGGTTGAGCTTGAGATTGAGGCTCGACCGTCTGGTTGGTGTGTTGTACAGTAACGTCAACGACCATCATGTTGGGTGTCAGGAACTGCCGAAGTGTGTCCGCCCTCTGCCGAGGAAGGCGGTCGAAGGGGTAGCCCATGGAACGCCTGTCTGGATATAGCTGGCTCCTGATGCCACAGTAACTGGCCGCATCGGTGCACTGAGCCTGGCTTCCTTGTTGTTCCACCTGATTCCACAAGTAATACATATATGTGTATGTTCATTGCTACATTTCATATGAGGTTGAGGCTGAATGAAGTAAAAGAATAATTGATGTATAAAACATTCAGAAAAGATTCTTTGCAGAAATTAATAGGAACGGAACTACAAAAAGAAAGGGGAAACGAATATGATGTCATATGCCTAAACTATTCGACGAGAGGGGGTAAAAATATCGATAGGTTCTGGTGTTCGAGGAACGGGTGTAGTAAAGGAGGGTCACATGGTAGAAAAAATAAAGAAATAATTATTAAAATATAGCCAATCCAGCCTTCTTTCTTTCAGTTATTTTGACCTAAGTTAAGGTTCATTGGAAAATCACTCATATATCCGGTAACCGCAAAAAAAAAAATAAAATAAAATAAAGGTGGTAGAGAAAGAGGAAAACAAGAAGACAACAAGGTAGCTTTCAGGTATGAATCCACAGAATCTTTGGAACTGTTAGTGTCACGAAGGATTTTGGTTTCAGCATATAAATTACAGAATAAGACCAATAATTCATGTTTATGTTTATCAATCGAAAATACCAATTCTTTATTTTGCTGAAGAACATTAATTATTGGCTAACATTTCAAAAAATAAATTAATAAAGGGCAATCATCTCCTCCCAGATATCTTTAAAAATTTCAATTTAATAAATCTTCATCAATTTACAACATCATTTTTTCTACTCAACCGAATCTTCAATTTTTACTGAATTCAAATTTTTACTCAATAAGTCAAAATCCCTCTCAAACAATCTTTAGATGCTTCATAATATTTCACGGATGAACTAAACTAACGTGACCATTACAATATACAATTTAAATACATAATTAAGTAACCCCTTATTGAGATATTATCCGAAAAAGAAATTATCCCAATACTTTTTAATACAGTACATTTAGAGCATCGGCATGCTACCGATGGATCACTTCATTCATACATGGGCGCTAATTACTTTATCAAATGAAAAAATTTATATTTGTTAATAAAAATAATAATTATTTACCCTGTCATCATTAATGTTGGAAATCATGACAAACAGCTCGCAGGGGAAACCCTCAGCAGAACCCTTGCAAATGAGCATGTGCTGCGGCCAACCACACCCACAGTAGTTGAACTGCTCCAAGTTGCCGCCCTCTGTAGGTCGCCCAGCGTCCAAGTTCCTGAAAGTTCTTTCGAACGGGATCGTGACGGACGATTCCGTAGATTTACGAGTTATCGTATTCTTTGTTCCTTTCACTGTAACAAACAGGCAGGGATAGGCATTTATGTATCATGTCTGTCTAACAAATTTGATGACTAATAGTGGAGCTTACAATTAACCGTGAATTTATCCAACTCAACAAAGAGGAGCTTTTGATCCCTCAAAAGCATGGGTAGGCCTCTTTCGTCAAATTTGGGAGCCATGAAAATTCTACAAGTACCCATCTTTGGTCCGCCGCTGTTTTCAACCTGCAATACAATAATTGATGTTATTGTTAGTAAAATATAACATATTATTTTTATTTCATAGTTATAAAAATCATTGACCTGGATTTTATAGGTAAACGGTCTATGCTGGAGATGTGTGAATCTTGCGAAAACATTACCCCTAGGTGTGAAATCCATACCACGTGACAAGTCAACATCACTGCGTTGCCAGAACGTTTGAAGTCTATTTTTAGGGCCCTGTCCGTCTGTTTGTACTTCGACAGACGTTATCTTCACTCCCGAATATTCGAGCTGAATGCAACAATTAAATATCAGTCATATTAATTTATCAAGATTAATAGATAGTATATCTTATCTGATGAATAACCTGTTGCACAGTATAACGTGGTAAAGTGTTTTTGTGCTCTTGAAATATATCATCGACAAAGGCGTGCCATCTGTAGAAGATGGGGTCCCTCATGGCTGTGGCTGGGTCCCCCATTATGCTAAATGTTTCCTGAAAAGTGATTCTTTACGTTATGATTTTATAAAAGCATTATTATTTTCTGTTTTATTCTCTTATATTAACTCACAAGATTTTTGCCCTCTGGATCATGGCAAAGTGCTATAGCAACATGCCCGAGATTGTGGATATCACCGTACAAGTTCATGTTAATTGATAAAATGCTAGCTTCCAGAATATTGCCTAAAATGTCAATACCTCTACTTTCTGACAATTCCACGAA
>NW_027107220.1:50976-54300 GCF_000696795.3 Halyomorpha halys
ACTAATAAAATGATCATTTTGATTGTCATCATATGAATAATGTACGTCTGCCATTTTAAAGTAGACGGAATAAAAATGGCGGCCTGGTGATTACGATATGATCCAAGAAATGATGAAAAAGAGGAATGAATAATCAGAAAAAATCGGATGATATTCTGATTTCTTGTTATTGTTGTTTACGGAAAACGACCGAATGTTTATTCACCCTAAATTTTTGGTAAAAGAAGTCCAGGCTCTACACAAGCGATTCCAAAGTGGGTGCCTCAAGCCTATGACAGGGCGACATCCCTGGAAAAGGGTGCCGTGGCGAAAAAATATTGGGAACCACTGCTCATCATGGATGCTACTACCGATCGAACACCGCACATCTTTCTTAAAATAGAATATATTTGCTAAAATTTCAGCTTTTAAGAAGCTCTAGACGTTCATTAGTACTCCAGACACAGTTTTTATTTCAAATCAGCAATTTATTTTTAAAAAATAACCACTTTGTGACTTTATTTTGGGACAATATGGAAAGTGGTTTTCCATGGAAGATCATTATAAATTCCACTATGGATTGCAGCATATATTCTATCTCTCCACCGTTCCAAATCTTGTAAATCGAATTTAATTTGATCTATTTCTCTATAAACATCCTGAAAAATGATAAATTCAAAATTAGTTTTCTCGTACACTCAAGCAAGATAAAAATATATACATATATTAACTATCACATTTTTGTCACCGACTTACAGCGGTGACATAAATGTGATATATTATTCTAAGGTTCGGAACTAATAAAATGATCATTTTGATTGTCATCAAATGAATAATGTACGTCTGCCATTTTAAAGTAGACGGAATAAAAATGGCGGCCTGGTGATTACGATATGATCCAAGAAATGATGAAAAAAAGGAATGAATATTCAGAAAAAATCGGATGATGTTCTGATTTCTTGTTATTGTTGTTTACGGAAAACGACCGAATGTTTATTCACCCTAAATTTTTGGTAAAAGAAGTCCAGGCTCTACACAAGCGATTCCAAAGTGGGTGCCTCAAGCCTATGACAGGGCGACATCCCTGGAAAAGGGTGCCGTGGCGAAAAAATATTGGGAACCACTGCTCATCATGGATGCTACTACCGATCGAACATCGCACATCTTTCTTAAAATAGAATATATTTGCTAAAATTTCAGCTTTTAAGAAGCTCTGGACGTTCATTAGTACTCCAGATACAGTTTTTATTTCAAATCAGCAATTTATTTTTAAAAAATAACCACTTTGTGACTTTATTTTGGGACAATATGGAAAGTGGTTTTCCATGGAAGATCGTTATAAATTACATTAAAGTGAATTTGTCAAACATTTCCCAAGACTCATATTCGAAAAATGCACCACAATGACAAAATCTTGTAAAAATATTTTATATTATACTAGGGAACATTTCTGTTTTTTTTCTAAATAAGGTAAACTTCCAGTCGTCTCCTGATTTTGTAAATTTACATTTTTAGTATCAGAAAATCGGAACTATTCGATTTGTTTTCCGTTTCTTTGCTACTTTTTTTTCTTCTTCGTTTCTTGGACTGCATCAAATTCAACCAACCACAAATTTTCATTCCAGACAGGATTTTTTTATTTCAGGCCAATAGAGACGATAATTTTATGTGATCAAACCGCCGTATGAAATAAGCCACTCTTTCTGTTACAGCATGCTGCAACACTAATAGACTAAGTGTTTAAGGACAGTTTTAATCACTTTATCCATCGTCGGCTATCTTTTCCTCTCCTACACCCTCTCATAACTCGCTATCATCGTAACATTTGATGTATTATTTATTTATGCCCTCATATTTTTAAAGACATGTTTAAAATAGTTAAAGCTTTAATTACAAATTTTATTTTGATATTACTTAGAAACATTGGAACATTTCGACCACATCCTGATGACGCGATTATCGATTTAAAATTTAAAATATAACATAACTAATCGTATTAAGGATATAAATAATTAGATATTAAAAAACAGTTTCTCGGATTATTGATACAAAGGACACAAGTAAACTGGACTGACAAAATCATTTTTTAAAGAAAATAATTAACTCTTTTTAAAATTACAAATATCATTTAAACAATTATTTATTATTCAGTGAATGTCTTACGTTCAGCTTTGTATTAGCAAATCTTGGCGGCCATACTCTGCTGGCAACCAAACTGTCCAGTTTAGGAAAGTAGCCTTCTTCCAGAGGATCCCTCCAGTTCACTAGCCTCTTGGTACGAGCGAGATTATTACAAAGTCTTTCCATATTGTATCTAGCAAAAAAAAAAAAAGATTTTTTAAAAATCGTAGATTTTTGTAGGTCTATTGAAACTGAAGTATATGGTAACTGGTTTACCTTGCCATTATTTGTTGGTGCATATAAAAGAAAAGTTCCCCTCTTCTATCTTTGTTGACTATTTCACGAGGAGCATCAAATGGATAAACCAAATGCCAATGCCAGTGGTGGAGGTTGATACCTAAATCTTCCCTGAAATATGCCACTCTGTGTTCAATATCGAGGTCGGACGCTGTGTAATCTCTGGGAATTTCTAATGGCACCTAAACAAAAACAACAACTAATAAATGCATTCCTAAAACAATTACTAATAATTCATAATTGGATTTATAAAATCATACTCTCGATTCTTCAGGTACTAAGTTTGACTCTTCTCTAGCCTCGGCGAACAAAGCGCGATCCATATATTTGTCAGGAAACACTTCGCACAGTGAAGGTATCTGAAGCCCTTGAGTGTCAGGCCTATGTAGAATAGCAACAGACAAGGCATATATAAACATGTAAGGGTTCATTCGATCATGGCAGTACACAGCGGCGGCCATGAAGTCATCCAAGGATCTCATTCCTGCGACAGAAATAGATTTCAAATATTATTAGCGTGGATTAAAACTAAATCGAGAATTCAGAATATGGATTAAGCTAACCAACGAAGACTTCAATCATTCGAGCTGCCATCTTTCGGTGAGACGGGATGAAGAGGGAGAAATTGGCCCTTCGTGGAAGCATCTCAGGAAGGGAAAGGTCTGGCAAGTTGATGTCCTTAACTTGGATTTTGTTACTGGAACCGAATCGGTTGTCCAGGTTACTCTTTATCGGTTTGAAACGATCATTCTGAAAAAAAAAAAAAATATGAAATTAAAATTTGAAACCACCCACTAGAAAATTAATTAATAGGGCATAAATATTTACGAGATATTTTGATGGGGATTCGAAGACAGAATTATCATCGCCCTTCGGCATAAAGGATGGTTCGGTAGGGCGATCGAATAGTTTTAGAATGTTCGCTGC
>NW_027107220.1:54975-57129 GCF_000696795.3 Halyomorpha halys
TGCATAGTACAACACAACCTCAAGTTCTAGATCTAATTTATAAAGAATGTATAATTAAAATTAATTTAAAAAAAATGATATTAAATTTTAAAAAATACTGTAAATCATGATTAATTAAGGTAGTAAAAAGCTCACCTGACCTTGAAGAGTAAACTGATTTATAAGAAGTAAAATGAGTGATAGCCTCCGTCTTATATACACATATAAATCAGTTCATTTAGGTTAGGTGGGGGTTATTAAAACCTTATAATATTTGACCACAGTTTCCGAAATGCGGGCAACCTTATCGCTAACGGCGTTGATTAGTTGAACTACTTGGGGGAAACCAATAAGAAATTTCAGATATCTTGACTGACTTTGTGTCATTTTCAAGTAAGAATAGAAGTTAGCCACAAAGTATATGTACTGTTACCTCATTGAACTGCCTAATAGCGTAATATTGTTCTCGGTAAAATGCAAAAGTAATAGAAGATACTCGTCATTATATTCAGGGTGTACTTAACAACGGAACATGTAGGACGTAAAATTAAGCAATAACGTATTTCTAGAATTACTTTTAATCAGGTATATTTGGTAAAATGTTTTACCTTGTTAAATGTTATAAGTATAGGATTGTGAGCAGTCCTATTTAAAGTCATGTTAAATGCATAAGAGCTCCTAGCGGATTTTCTGACCAATTTGTTTTATAACCTTTCCTTCCAAAACTTCATTTTATTCATTATTTCTAAAATTTTATTTAAGTAATTTATTACAACATGCCTAAATTGAGTGGAACAAGTGAAAATTTGGCCACTGAGTGCCTTGTTGTAGCCATCAAGATGAGCTAAACGACAACTGTCATTACATTATTATCATTGTCATCCATTGCTTTATTAGTTTTAAAAACATGCTAAATCAAAACACAAACTACGAGCGAGTGGCCTAACACGAAAAACAAAACGATGACGACCTCAGCTGGCCTGTTGCGTGACGTCATTCTCCATTTAACAGATCTATTAACAGGTTCTCAACCATGTTATATGTTATATCGCTTTAACATGGTAAAAGAAGAAAATTCCTCGATTTAACATATTTTTTTCCAATTAACACGCGTTAACAAGTTAAACTAAAGATCATGAATAAACCTATTATATTTTATGAGTGTACAAGAAACAAATAAGAAAATACATCGGTATAACTTCCAAGACTTAGCAGAATTAATTGAAAGGGAAACCAATAAAATCAACTCATAAATAAAATATGCAATATTTGTAAGATTTAGAACATTTAAATAATTCTTAATTCTTAAAGAATTGTACTTCTAGTGGTATGAAAGTGTTAAATCAATATCATGTATTAATCTCGTGAAATATATATTACAAGAAGGTTTTACTTAATTCAGAACTAATTTAATCATTAATCAGAAAAAATTGAATAGGATTGTGTGAATAGTTTCTAATCACGTTTTTAGTTCTGACCTGATAAAATGAAGCACCAATAATCTTTAAGATAACAAAATTAAACTGTTATTCTAAGCACCAGCAATAGATTTTAAGTAAATCAGACAATAAAACTCACTAGTCAAAAACTCAATATTACAATTTTAATACATTCCGAAAATGACAATGTATTCTATGATCAAATCTTTTACATTCAAATACAAATTTATTTAATTTTTCACATCGTCCACCTTTCTGAGAGGTATTCAAAACTTTGGACTTATTCCCTTTATAAAATTAACACGACAAAACAAAATATTCGGGGAAGTATTATGAAACATAGTAACATAAATTTAGTAGTTATCTCATTTAAAATACTAGAGAAGCTTACAGCATATTTTTTTTTTTTTTATTGTTGTCAATAACTCACAAAACGAAATATGAAAACTTTTATTTAATTTTATTTTTTAAGGAAGGAAGGACCATCTTCCAAAAGGGTGCAGTCAAAAAGTAACTCAAATTGAAACTATTTATTAAGCACCAACGTTTTGCCCCACTTTTCAGGGCTTCATTAGGGCTAAAAACAAGATACAAAAACTAAAAATATTTTAAACTGGAAAATAGAAGGTATAAGATGACTTGGAATATAAAGCAACCTATGGTAGGATTATAAAATTTAAAAAATATATTAAAATTATATAAATCAATCAATCCGTACCACTACAACCCATTAAGG
>NW_027107220.1:57339-77450 GCF_000696795.3 Halyomorpha halys
AATATAAAAGAAAATAGAAATAAGATGTATAGAGATAAGTATACATCTAAAATAAATTAAAAGAAAATAGAAACAGGATGTACAGAGATAAGTATAAATATAAAATAAATTAAAAGAAATTAGAAACAAGATGTATAGAGATAAGTATAAATATAAAATAAATTAAATGAAAATAGAAATAAGATGTATAGAGATAAGTATAAATATAAAGTAAATTAAAAGAAAATAGAAATAGGATGTACCGAGATAAGTATAAATATAAAATAAATTAAAAGAAAATAGAAATAGGATGTACAGAGATAAGTATAAATATAAAATAAATTAAAAGGAAATAGAAATAAGATGTACAGAGATAAGTAAAAATATAAAATAAATTAAAAGAAGATAGAAATAAGATGTACAGACAAGTATAAATAAAAATTCAGAAATGAATATTAGGCAAAAAACAAAAAAGAAGAGTAATATCAAAAAAAACAATAGATGCAAGTTAAGTAAATTCTAAGTAAGTCTTTTTTCTTGACATTCATTTTGCTATGCCTTCACTAACCTTGATTTATTTACTCTTACCTTATTTTCCTAATTTGTTACCGTTTTTAGTTTAAACTATATTTTTTTTTACTTTTCTTATATGTATTTTTTTAGACATATTATACTCTTTTCCAGTTTACAATGATTTTAGTTGTTGGTATATTGTTTTGATCCTTTGTGAAGCCCTGCAAAGTGGGGTAAACTGTTGGTACAGTATCTTTTTTAAAATTCTGAAAGCAAGATAAAACCTCCATTAACCATGGTGCAAATTATAAATAATTTAAAAAACTCACCGTGGACTCTGTTAGAAAAGTATTTTAATCGAAAAATAAATTTTAATGTCAATCTAGGTAAGTAATGTGACGACTAAGTTCCAGGTTTATAGCCTAAATTTTCGACTGTTGAATTGGTCAGCTACGAGACAGTATTTGTCAAATGAAGGGCATCATTTTGGTACTTAGTATATAGTTTTGTACTATTTGAGTTCTTTTTTTGACACAACATCTAGCCGAATTAATCAATCAATGATCTTCTAAATTTTAATACCCCCCAATTATTTGGGTAAATAATCAATCTTAATAATCAATAAAGCTTATTGAGACCTGGAAAGATTTATCCAAGATTTATTACCTTTCTAAAATTAATAAAAATTTCTAATAGGTTTTCGCCCACTTCAAACAAGATATTCGTTCTTTTTTTACGGCTTCTGTGCAAATCTACCTTCATTTTTGAACCTTTATTTATGACATAAATAAAATAAAATCTGATAAGGTTGATATTAGACCCTTTAAAACCAAGGCACAGGTAGTTTTGGAGTTATTTTTGCAATAATAATAGACAGTTTGAATTTTATTCCTTTTTTTTTAAAATTTACTGTATGATACTAAATTTCTTATGTTAGTGTATTGTATCATGCATTCTAATAGCAAAAACTGGACTGACGATCGTTGAATACGGCTTTGCAGTAAGCTGTAGCATGTCATTACCTCATAAAAACAATTTTATATATAAATTATGAACTTTTTTATGAATGTTTTCTGTTCGTTACTATTTATGGTGAGAGTTGTATTTTGTAAAATTTAATCAATAATTTTTATTATTTTTCCCTAGTGAGCTGTTAGCGAGATTAGATTCAATATCGGCTTATAAACAAACACTCATACTTTCTCATAGTTATAATGTTAATTATACGACATATAACTGTCACCTGTAATTTCACATCAAAATGTATTCGAGTAGACAAATCCCTTTCTATAATTCTTTTATTATCAATAGTAAAAAAATATAACCTCATCATTATCTTTCCCAAGACACATCCCTTTTAGGCGCTCATGCATATTAATGATGGCAGTAAATTAAAATTCAATTTTTATCTTTTCTATGAATACTTTTCAACTAATTAATATAATTTCCAATAATTAATCTAGGCAATAAAATATCATGTTTTTATAATACCCTCTGATTCTAATTTTGACAAACATTGACGAATAATTAATTAATAACCTAAAATTAATGTTATTTTAGTATATATTATGTCATTTCCAGAACTCATGGTTGCTGCCAGATATTTGAGCTTATTCATAGACCACAACTTCTTTGAAGGTAGAATTGGGACAGTTTCGAGAGATAAACTATCGGCGGGGAGCGTTGAAGGTTTTGATTTTTATGTAAATTCACACCCTGACATAATGTCAGTCTTGGTAATTTTAGTAGTTGCAGGTAATTCATCAATTCATTTAAATTAAAATAGACTTAATTGATATCATAATAGTCTCTGTAATTCAAAATATTACTTATTATGGTTTTGTGCCACAAATTTGATAAATAAAATCGGTCAGTATATATATTGAATAATTTTTTAGAAGTTAAAAAATCAAATTTATATCATAAATTATACACACTAGTCTTTTAAAGCATCTGTAAAAAACATAAAATCATCTGAAGGTGCATAGGTCAGGTTAAATAGTAATATCTCACTATTATTATTATTATTTTCTTACTTTTGTATTTCGAGACAAAGTTTCTTAAGTGTTGTAACGAATCATAGGACATTCTCCCATTTCATACAAATTTCAAGGTTTAGATTCCACTGCGAAAAAATTGCCATTTTCCAATGATTTTTACTACGAATTGCTCCAAGATAGGCAGCTAATGGTGTTTACAAAAAAAAAAAAAAAAAAATTTCATTAATTAATTTTTAAAGAATCCATAAAATTATGAATGACATCAATTACTGAGATGAGGGAGATAAAGTACAATTGAGGGAAATATAAAATACTCAAAATTCAACAAATGGTAAATGTTATTTTATTTTTTTGTAAAAAAAAAGAATTATGTACCACTACAAGAATTATGTACTGGGTTCAGTACGTAAAGTATGTTTAGTAACAGTACTTTGTAAGGAAGTACTGTTACTAGACCAACGGTTAAGAAAGGAGGTGATTTGGTCAGAATCCAAATCTCTCGCTCTCCACCGCTAGATTTTTACCCAATTAAGGATACCCCTTTTATGTGGCTGCTCGGACCCTAGGAGAGCTCCAGAACTCACATGGTTGACTCACGGCTACAGTGTAACAGAAAACATTTTTCTACCAAGCCGAATTCGAACTCGGGGTCCTTGGAGTTATTAGCATCGTACCTTACCACGAAGCCACTGTGCTCCCTATATATAACTACAGTAGTGGTTTATTAGTCATTGCAATTATTTGATTAAAAAAAAAAATTAATTTTTCTTTCACTTCTAGGTGGCAACTACCCCTCCATGCCCCCTGCTGGGTACACACTTGCATACGTACATATATACAAGCACATATTTGTATATATTCATCTTATTATTATCACACGGTGGCCACAATCCTCTTTATTCCTATTCCCATCACTTCAATTCTATCTCTTTCACTGTTGAGGTGTGATGGAAATAGGTTTTGGGGATTACATTAAAGTAGACCATTCCATTTGTGTCTCTTATCAACAGTATTTATAGATTATTGGACTCTCTAATAAACACACAAATCAACTGTAATATAACATGAATCAAACCCACCTTTTAGGAACTATCACTGTGCTAGGAAGATAGGAGATGAAATGACACTCATTGATTTCACTCTTATAAACACACTCACAAGGAAACTAGAGCTAGAAGTTCTGTGAAAAAGATTATCCTTGTTTTGGCAGGAATCTGCTACAGTGTTACCAGCCATAGATGACAATGAAATAAAGGTTTCCAAACTGTTGGTGCCCAATTTAGAAAAGTGTGAGGGGAATAATAGGTTGCTTCTATGGGACAGGTAGACTATAGATCATAATTTTGTTTTCTATACAACTTATAGCGCAATCTATCCTAAAAACAAATAGATGAGGGAGATATATATTGACATTTTATGTTTAAATTTAGGCCTATAAACAAACTTATGCTGAGATAAAAATCCTTGAACAACAAGTTTAGGTTATTTATTGACCAATGGATGCAATTGAAGTATTGGCAATTTCACACAGATATCAAAGATCTCATTGGGACTTAAATTTGTATGTTGTGGAAGAATGGCCCACATAATACTATTTTTCATACAATATTTTTTTTCTATTTAAATATCAGTAGCGTTCTAATTGTCGAATATGGCTGATGTTTTATGGCGAAAAACCCTCAATTTGGAGATAATGAATTTGGCGTAAGCTTTTACAGTGAAGATCTGAAAATATTACCAATTGGACTGGAGAACGGTGAGCCCTGAGACAGTCCTTGGCACTGTTGTCACCATCAGCTATAAAACATCTTCCAAGCTTTTCGAAAAATTAGGAAAACATATCTAATGGTCGGAGAATACCATGGACAATGTAGTCTGGGATGAATATCTTACTCAGTGAAGTCGGGAAATTTTCGTTTTTTCATACAAGTAGATGCCAAGTTTATTATTATTTAGTAATACTCCCTTTGCAGTATCGATCGGTTTCTGTTTGTGTCGAGGGTTGCTTGCTTGAAGGTCTTTATTGAGTTTCTCTGATTTCTAATGTTTAACAACGCTTATTATTTGCAGGGTGCGACAACCCGCAGTTCGTGCCAATAGTTGAAGTGTCCCTTGTTTTTTTCAGAAGAGGCACTGTCGTGAATATGCAGATATTTTATACATCTACGAACGGTTTTAATAACTCTTGATATGTCCGCATTGCTGGCATTGAATATATTGAGGGATAGTCTTTTTTTTTAGGTGCGCCGGCTGATATTTTATTATAATATTTTTAATATCAACCAACTTAGGTTGGTTGATATTAAAATTGAAAAAAATTGCCTACTGAAAATATCTTTCGAAATATGTATAAAAATACGAGATATTGAAATCTTCATGTAAATTAGTTAAAAAAGCGTAAAATTGTTTAATAGAAAAAAATTGACAGTCAATGTTTTGCCAAGCTATCACAGCTGTAAGAGATCTACATTATCATGATTCAAATAGTTATTTTATTCAAATAGTTATTACTCTCTTATTAATAAATAAACACAAGATCTATTTCTTTTCATAGTTATTCTATTAATATGATTGACATTATAAGAAATTCTAGACTTGATTCAGTGTTTGTCAGTAGCAGATATATATATCTGCTTCACACAAAGTTCGATTGCTAAACTTTAATTAAACCCCTTATTTTTTTTCAAAGGTATGATCAACCATCCTTAATACTTCTAACATTTGTTTACATAATAATGTAGACTTCAAAATCAAATAAAAATTGGAAAACAGGCATACAGATGAATAAGTGAATCTTTAAGTAAACGTTTTGATTATTAATCTTTGTTATTATTTTTACTTTGAATGAAATTATTATTATTATTATCATGAAATTATTAATATATCTTAAATTATAGGTAGAGCAATTTCATTGACGAGAGAATCAATTACAGCTACTAATGTTATGACATCAATTAACATATCTACTATACTTATTATCATTGTGATATATATTTTCTCCATAAACTATCCTGTAACCAAACACTACCTCATTCCCAAAGATTTATCAAGTATGTCTTTCATGTTTGAAGGAATTTTTTATGCACACTATTGTTATACTGGATACGATGCAGCTGTTTGTCTCGGTAAGTTCTTCCTCCTTAACTGTTTACTAAAATGAATACAATATTAACAAGAGATACAATATGAATACAGTATATTTTTTAAAATTTCGAAGGTGAGTTAAAACCTGCATTAATCATGTTGCAAATTATAAATAATTTAAAAAACCTCAGTGTACAATCTGTTAGAAAAGTATTATTAACGTATGTCGAATCAATGTATGTAATGTGACGACTATGTTCCTAGTTTGTTTGATGGTTTATTTCGGCTGTTTTTTGTATTCAGTTTACAATTAGCTTGTGGAATGATCTATAATAAAGATTTTAATGTGATTATAAGTGTTTTACTAATGCATTATTTTCTATTTCCTCAAATGTTTCTTACATTTACCTAGGTGAAGAAACCGAAAATCCGACAATCAATGTACCCCGGAGTATCATGTTTTCTTGCAAAGCCAGCGTTATAATCTACTGTTCAGTCTCACTTTTACATTGTTTGGTCTGGCCAGTTAATGACGTGGGTATGTTTCTTTTTAATAATCTCTTTAATATATTTGAAGTGAACCATGCATGTATCAAGTAAATATGACAGCAACATGTTCAAATGGGCATATTAATTTAATTTGAACAAATAATGGTAATAATATTATTAAGTAATTTTATATAAAACAAAAATCTTGCTGCTTGATGTGTGTATACATTTCTTTTCATAAAAGCTTAATCCACATATTAATATCATTCGTAAAAAAAAAAAACTGAAATATTTAGTGAAACCTGAAAAAAAATTTATAATATATATTAAACAACTTAAGTGAGTGAACAATAAAAGAGAAAATGAGTATTTCCTTAAAAATATTCATCGGACATTTCTTGAGGTATAAAAAGAATTAGAAATATTTTCTATATTTTTTTCATTATTATTCTACACCACATCTGGACCATCATCACTCTTATAGAAAGTTTACTTATTTATTTGTTTATTTAAAACCTTTAATATTGCTTGAATAGTTAATAGAGAATCTTGAGGGAGATCACCAAATCAAGCACCTCCAGCACATTAGCAAGCAATATATATGATTCATCCAATTATTTTAATGAAATTTTTTATTGTTTATGTAAAACGCTATTGTATTAAAGGGGAAAACTGATAGACTTTGATTACGCAAATAGAACTTCAATGATCCGAAGTTCAAAGCGAAGTATTTAATATTGTGTAAAAATACAAAAAACAACCTTAATTTATTATATATAAGAGAATGGTCAGGGTTACGGTCAAAAGTGAAACAAAAATAGTTTACAACTATTTATATTTCGCCCCACTTTTTTTTTTTTTTTTTGTTCAACCGATTCATTTGAGCAGCCCTAATGAAGCCCTGCAAAGTGGGGCAAAACGTAAATAGTTGTAAACTATTTTTGTTTCACTTTTGACCGTAATCCTGACCATCCTCTTACATATCAATTTTTACGGTCAACTATATATACATATATTAATTTATTATATTAATATTTTTTTTTTCAGATACTGAAGCTCCATTTATATACGTTATGACTAAACTCAACTGTATGCCAATGAATTGGTTATGTGCATTAGCATCAATATTAGGCCATCTTAGCAGGTATTTCCGATCCCCACCCAAAACATTTTAAATCTATTTCATTTAATGATGAGCACTGTTAACAATTTTTTATTGCATTGAAATTTATAATTTCCCATCATTTTATTTGAAAATATAGATAATTCGAATTTTTTTTTTCATCTGTGGGTATAATTACAATATTTTTATTTTTTAATAAATGCGGATCATTCCACTTAATACAGTTTTGAACGTACCCTCTCAGATTTTCTTCATATTTTGTACGTGCGGCATATAGCTATAAGGAAATTGTGAAATTTTACTTAGTTATTTCCACTAATTTTTAAATTGCAGAGGTGGTAAATCCCCTTAATAAAATTGCTAAAATACAGGGATTGGCAAGTTTGTATTGCTCCAGTAGCTTCCCTAATTTGGCCATTTCACAGTATATTTGTTTATTTCCTTTCGGTATAGTATGGAACACTATATAGATTAATAAGATAACTTTTTTTTTTCAAATGTTCTCTGATAGATTGTATTGAAAGAAATCACAGAACAAGATATCAATGCGTGTTAAAAACGGCTTTATAGTTTAAAAAATAAAGTCTACTCTCATAAGTAAAACTCTTCGTTCATATTAAATAATACAGCAATGCTAATTAATATAAAGTTTTCATGAAAATAAACATAATCCAAACGTGAATAATGATTCAACTAATAAGTCAAGAGATTTTGACACTTCTCAAAAGCTTCTAATTGCGTTTAAAATTTATTCGGTCCATTCGTAGTTCAGTTGGTTAGATCGATCTGAGATCTGCTGGCGGTGACTTTTTTCATCAAGTGGCGATCCCACAAAATGAAAAACATAATCTCTCACCACGGTTAGAATAGGTTGACCTATAGATAACCAGGCAAACATCACTTTTGCTGTGGATTGTCTTATAAAAAAAGATTTTTCATCAATAACGTTTATGTAGTTTTGGCATTGACTAAGTGGCTGGTGCCTTTCCTGATAGACAATGTTTATCAAGAAACTTTCTGATTCAACATTTCCTTCTAGGACTGAACTAGTAATGTCTGCGTTGGTAATGTTCTCTGCTTCCCACTAAAAAAGTAGTACTGAGATTTGGGTCTGTTTTTCATTGAGTAAGTGCAAACTGGCACGAGCTCCGCCGCAAAGGCTATGACCAAGTGCTTTGTCAAAAAAGAGTCACTCTGCTTCCACTTGATAATCTTCCCCATTAAAGGAGGGATTTATAGAATTTCTTTTGTTTTTGTATTGAGCAACAAATCCATCGAAAATTCAAGATTTTTTAAATTCAGATTTCAGAAATAATTAGGTACTAAACCATAGGTATTATTTCCTACGAAGGAGGTGTCAGGGCCTTATAGACTAATTCACGCTTGTTCTAATCGAATGCCCCTTCTACATCGGAAAAGAACCCATAGGCGGACTGTTTTTTTTAGAAAATCGGATTCTATTTCTTAAAGGTAATCAGAATAGCGATCGTAAATTTTCATCAGAGAAAAAGATGCTGTAATTAGGGCTACAATTTTTTATTTTTTAATAGATTTTCTTCATAAATGCGTAAATGTTTCTCATTACCTGTAACATTTATATTATTTTTATGTCTTTCCAGTGCACATGCTTTCATGTTCCTCCTTACAAGACTTTTATATACCATGGCTCGTGATGGTCTGATATTCTCCTTGTTTGGCCACATTAATAGAAACACTAACACCCCAATATTTTCAACCTTTGTATTTACATTTATTCTAGGTAAGATGGTAGTTCATATAGTATGTATAAATAAATTAATTTATATTTACATACATATATATATATATACACACACACTTTTCTGATTTATAGATGTAGGGAAAGTCTAGCATTGCATGTATTTCTGCTAAATTTCAAGTAAAAAAATATATTTTCAGGTGCTGTGGGTATGTATTTACGACCCGAATACATGTGGACAATCGCCCGGGCCTCTGGTATTATTTCGAAGGAAGTCATTGCAATCTGTATCTTGATAAGGCGGTAATATTGAACTATTTTATTACTGATTATAGCATGATTAATAATTATATTAGGAATCATAATTACATTAACTTTACCTGAATTGGGCCCACATTTTTTCCCAATATGATAGAAGTCGAAACACAAATAAAAGCATGAGATCTTTGGATAAGTCTATATTGAATCAGTATTTCCATTCATTCATTCATTTTCTGAAGAAAATACTCACCTGATATTTTTAATTTATTTAATAGTATATATATCAACAACTATTTTTTATAATTAAAAATAATTGTAGATGTAATAAAAACAAATAGAACATGCAATTCAACTCCAGTTTACTATATTACTTGGCAACTTCACTACACGACAATAGCCCCCAAATTCAGAAATGTTTGGTTACCTTAAGAAAACAAATATCTATGACTTTATGTGACGTATTTGATTTATTTAGATCTTTATCAATTAATGTCACTTACTGCTATCGAATAATTTTTATTCAATTTCATTTTATTTATATATTCTTTATAATATGATATATTGCTATAGTATCAGTTGATATATTCTAGTATAGCTATAATGATATTAGTAATGTTTCCGAAAGTTTTTTCAGTATGTATAGGCAAACATTACAAAAAAAAAATTCCATAATAGCTAACACGAGTTTAAATTCTAAACTAACCCCCCTGAAATTTAGGATATCCGATTAATAATCGATTATTTAGAATATCCGATTGAAACAGTAATTAGGTGATATTAAGTTAACCATTACCTAGAATTAATAATTAAATGCAAACAGGTACAGATGTGAAGATGAAATCATAGAAAATGATACGTTAAATAGATGGGTTCTTATCAATTACCCAAGATCACTTAAGAATCCGTCAAAAGAAACTGAAAAAATATCAATGCTTCTGATAGCCAACGCTGGTACATGAAACTTGGGCGAGTAAATTATTTGCATTAGATTTAAAAAATAACTCAATCTAAGGTGTTCACTCATACTCTATTTTGTATTTATAGTTAATACGAATAAGTAATGATACGAAATAATTTAGATAATTTTCAGTATAAAAATTACCTTAATTAATTTTTTTTCTGTAATTTTCCAACAGTATTATGCATTATGGGTTGCGGTATATTCTTGAGACTGTTAATAGAAGAATCACATGTATCACATACTTCTTACAGAGCGGGATTTATGATATTTTTAATACTATTTTGTTTTTTCGCCGCCTGCCTAGTGCAACAGCCTCAAAATAACAGGCATATTTACTATACGGTAAGTATTAATTGAAGAGCTTCGGAGCAAGAATATGGCAAGCCACGTGATGAAAAGTTTAGTAGAGCAGTTTCGGAACAAATATTATTTAATGTTTTACATAATTTATATGGTAGGAACATACCTGGAAACTAAGTTGTAATAAAATCGAATACAAGCTCTATAGAGAAAAAAAAAATTGTTTGTACAAAATTATAATTTTAAAAAAATTGCTGCTTGTTAAATTCTTGCCTGAAGTCATTTAAGTCTATTGAATGCTGTTTGACTTAACAAATGTCAGTTTTCTTAATTCTTAATTTGGCGTGGCATTTAATTTTCAAATACTTTGTGTCAGAAAAAGATACTAAAGTTAATAAGAATTCGATGTTTTCATTCAGAATATTAATTACTAATTATTTTATACTTTTCTAATCACTTAGCTGATATGACCTATGGATGATAATTCAACAGATCATGACTTCGCAAAGACGCTTTAATCTAAAAATACATATTCTTTACTAAAAATACAATGGTATGCCTGTTTACGTCATGATTATCTCTTGAAAGGATTGACAAATAGTGTTACTTTTGATAAGTAGGGTTTCGTCTTCCGATGACAGTGTACTAAATCGGACAACCTGTGTGCAACAGCTGAACAATGTCATTTTTAGTGGACTTGGACGCCAAAACAGTCCTAACGAGTTTGATGAATATTTCCAAATTCTTCTCCTTAAGATTCCCTAACTTCATATATATAGATCATCCTCGAGAAAAAGTATTCGGAAGAACTATGTCCTCGTTCAAATCATAACAAAAATTCTAAGCGTACTTTCTCAGATTCTATTGGTGAAAAAAAATTACATAAACATTTAATTTTTAGACAACGAACTGAATGATATGTCATCAAGATGAAAGAAAAATGTTACTGAACAAGAGATGATTTCTTCTTAATGATTTAATATGAAATCTGAAATTCTATCCATTCAATTCCCAAGTTCTTCCCCTCCAAACTAATTTAGGCACAATAAATTACCAGTACATCTACGTAATTGTACTCAATTTAATATTTTTTTCATCGGAGCCTTTTAACTGTATATAGGTGTTACGGTGGTTAGGGGTTCAAAAGGAACCTTTGCTAGCCCAACCGTGAAGACTACTAAAATAAAATAAATGAACTGATGAATTTTGTTATTATTATTATATTGTATGGAATTGAACATAATAAACTGTAAAAAAAAAAGAAATATATCTATATATATACAAACGTAAAACGAGAAAAATAGGAACTTAAAACTATTAAAAAATTATATTGAAGTTGAATAAAAGAGGAAAAAAAAGTCTTATATCACCGGAGATTGATGGAGCCCCGGTTGCGGTTGTCCTGAGTGGATATTCTCGTGGAAGTAGATCGACAAAAGGACGTACGTCCACCCGCCTTGTCCTCTTGGAGGATGAGCCGAAGTAGTCCTTGCCTAAAGTGATGAAGACGACGGAGATGGCCAGGATGCTGGCAACTACGAGTGCGTAGCAAGGAGAGACTGTAAACAATGTGTGTGCACACTATGAGACGCTAAGTAGTCATCTGTTTATTTTTGCGGTATAAAAAACAACAGAGAGTAGTTGTTTTGTTTTTTGACGTAATATAATATGTTCATGCAATCGATTTGTGGACCATATGTTGGCCGCAACAAATAGGTATGATGATAATTTAACGAGTAAAAGATATAGTATATAAATATTGTCACTCTTATCTATATACAATTTCCTAGCGAAATTTCAATACAATTTAAGTTTGTTACAAAACTAAATGAAAATATTTTCATAGGTACGAGGAGTGCCATTATTACCCCTTACTATAATCGGGGTTCTGGAAATCATGGGATGGGATGCTAAAATATACCCTAGAAAAGAAATAGGCATTTGGCTCTTACTAGGTAAGATGATGTTTTTTTTATTTTCCCCGACTCATTCTTCACGCAAAATATTAGATTAAACTCAACGTAGGGGAAGTTCGGATATTCCCTATCAAAGCAAAGAAATTATAAAACAACCAAACACGCTATATATGTAAAAGCTTGTATTAGATGTCAATGTAGGGGACAAATTTAACTTTTGGTTTTTGCACACTGCAAATTCAAGATAATACAAGTTTTTAGTAATAAAAATTTACTAATAAACACTTCAGTGTTTGCAATGTAAAACATTATAAACAAAGTGTCAAACCACTTTTACCACTTTTGTAAGCGTCTGAAAAGGTTTAAGTCGTCCACAAAAACTACTACAGTCTAACAATATCATTGTAAACAATTAAGTTAAGGGAAGAGGTACCCTATTAAGCATTTTTTGTTGTTTAAATGAATAAAGAGGATACGAAAAAAAAAATTCATAGCACCATGTTTTTAAACTTAATTTTATGTTACTATATTGATAAATGGCCTTTGATCTGTTTGATAATTTACGACATCAGATTTTGTAAAGAAATCTGGATTATGCTGTGAATAAGTAAGTATAAACTCAGTTTGTTTTTCTAATGTCAGGTGTAAAGGATTAATACCATCTCAGTTTTCTTCCTACTGTTTTTATACTGTATCGCTTTGTGTGAATTAATATATTTTTTTAAATAATGCTACGCGGAACTAAACTCACTTAAATTGATTAGGAAACGATAATGGGACCAAAGATGAGGTGGAATGACCCAGAGGTAAATTGCTCGTGAGGTAATTACCGCTCCCAGGTTGGAAAAAGATAAGCAGTGGAAGACCTCCAAATTTTTCCAATCATGTGAAACGGGCCGTTTTAAGAGAAGTTGCGAAAACAGGAGTATCCTCTGGTTTCCAATCATTTGGATTTATGGCTTCTGAAATCTGGAAATCTTGACTACGACAGACCTCTCTTGCCAAGATTTACCACAAATTTTTCGATCGGATTGGGATCCGGACTAAAAGCTGACCAATCAAAAATATTGATCGCAAAAGTTTGAACCATTGTTTTGAGAGCATGCCACATGAATGGGCTCGCGCCGTATCCTACTGAAAAAATAATTTCTTCTTCTGTCAACATATTAATAAACGTCAAAACACTTCTACAACATTTTGATAACTAACAGCATTCATTTTATAGGAAATTAATGCAATTCGAAACTTTTCCTTTTCATTAAAATCAGCCCATACCATTCCTCCGCCACCCCAATGTGACCTTCGTGAATTTGTGTTTCTTCACTAAAGTTATGCCAGTAATAATTAAAACCATATGGACCATCAGTGTAATTTTTTTTTATCACTGAAAATAACCCTTGACCATTTTTTTCTTTCTTAAACATATTACTTAGCAAACTGCAGTCGTTGCCGCAAATGTTTTTGAGCTGTGATTTTCTTATAACCTTACAATATTTAAAAAAATTTCATTCAGCTAAACACTTCCTCACCAAGCATCACATTTCAAATTGAATCACCTCACAATCTGTGCAGATGATGGACCTGTTTTCGCGACTTCTCAAAACCGTCTGTTTCACATGATTAGACAAATTTGGGGTCTTCCACTTCTTTTCTTTTTCCTATAATTTTCTGGGCTGCAATTAAAAACGTTTTTGACTACACCATGGGAGCGGTTAATCTCAGGAGCAATGTGCCTCTGGGTCATTCCACCTCATCTTTGGTCCACTTCATCTTTATCCTGTCCTAATCAATTTCGGTGAGTTGAGTTCCAGGAGGCATTATTTAAAAAAAAAGATTAATTAACACAAAGCGATACAGTATAAAAACGAAAAATATAATTTCTCTTTAACAGTAGGAAGAAAACTGAGGTGGTATTAATCCATGAATACACCTGACAATAGAAAAACAAACATTGAGTTTATACTTGCAGAAATGATTAAATTTATACTTGCAGAAATGATTAATTTATACTTGTTGAAGCAACTCGTGAAATTATTAAATATGAAGGGGAACCTGTCTTTGACAACCACAATGCGCGGCGTAGGTTTGAAAAATTTAGCAGTGCAGATATGTTGATGCAAAAGGAAGAAGGGCTACGGGCGACATTAATGGATATTGGTGAACTTCTGCAGGAAGCTGTTGAGTCAAAACCGTCTACAATTACTGGCGAACTTCGCCAGGTGTCGAAAAATACGGTTAGTCATCTACTCTCCACGGAGAAGGTGAAAAAGAGCAGTATACTGGTCTCTCTCGAACTTACTCCTCGCAATCAGCAAAGAAGTTAGAAATTTGTGAAAAAAAGTTTAAAGAACATCATAGGTTCGAACTCTTGCCTCATCCACCATTTAGTCCTGACCTCGCACCATCGGATTACTACTTGTTTCGATCCATGGCCCTTTTCCTTCAAGCAAAAAAAAATTGATAATTTTGAGGAAGTTGAAATTGCGGTTGAAGAGTTCTTTGACAGCAATTCCAAAGAATGGTATTAGCGTAGGATCGAGCAATTGGCTAGCAGATGGCTAATGACGTGAGATAACAATGGACTACACTTTGAGTATTAATTGTATTATATATAAAAGAAATAATAAAACAAATATTTGGTTGACATGTTCATTTTTTTTTTTGCTAAACCTCATTATTTTTTCTCCTTTCATTTTTTTTTATCAGTTTAGAAACATAATAAAACTGTTATAAAAAAAATATAATGAATTTATAATCAAATTTAACAATTGCAGGCGTTATATTCTACCTCAGCTATTCCCGTAGAAATTCAATAGAACGATCGTTCTTGTACCCGAACGGAAAAAGATGGGGCAGATTACAAATATCACACCACATTGAACGGCATATTGTCAACATCATACCAGATACTGCCGATCCGAACTACATTAAATTCGTAAGTTTCACAGAAATGGAAGTTATATTTTTTAGAATCCTCTCTCTGTACATATGTAACTTATTTCAATATTTTGGACAAAGTCTAAGACAAACTGTCATATTCAGTCCATATTATTGAATGTCTTGTATTCTCCTCATTTTAAGATATTTGTCACGATTATAAAACATTTTATTACTAATTGTCTTATTTTCTTTAAATAGATCATATGCTTGTCTGTTACTGACAAGAAAATGTAACAGAAAGCTAGATGATCAACACAAAATAAGATGATTGGCAATATTTTATATGCCAAATACAATACTTTATAATCCCTTGAAAATAAAAACTAATCCCTAAAAATGGAGAGGACATAAGACATCAAATAATCAATAGGGACTCGATAACGAACAGGATGTATAAAACGTCGTACAAAATAAAGGAATTGAAGTCAGAAGCATTAGGAGTTCATTAGTATAGCCAGTATTAAATTAGTATAGGCTTAGCCCAAGGTTAAATAATGAGGATTTACAGAAATAAATAATAATAATAAGCAATAATAATAATAATAAAAATATCAAGCAAATACCCCGATGACATTGTAGCTTAGTGGAAAAGTGTGTGGGAAAAGCCGAGGAATCACGTCGAGCACTTCTGGATAGAAGAATAAATACAAAGTTTCCAGAATGCCTCTGAAATGAATGAAGTGACAATATGAGTAGGAGATATTTTGGAAGCTGTCAGGAACATGAAAAATTGGGACCTGACAGAATCCAAAATTATTGGATTAAAAGATTTCATTGCTTGCATGAGTTGCAAGGATTTAAAGGGATTAGTTTTTATTTTCAAGGGATTATAAAATATTGTATTCCCAATCGTCTAATTTTGTGTTGATCATCAAAGGGTACAATGAAATACTTAATGACACGCTAACGGCCCCTGATGGTTTCTCTGATGTCCTCACTTATATGCTTCCAAAAAAAGAATGAATTAAACTTACGTCCTGAAGATTTCCGGAAATAACGTGTTTAAATGGTCTACATAAAATTCTCAGTTCTATCTCGGCGAATAAGATATATGCACACCTTGAAAATGAGAATATGATATCCACAGAACAGCTAGGGTGTAAAAAAGCGGGCTAGGGGTTGTAAGGAGCTTTTAGTTACTGATTCATTCATTGCGGCACAAGTTTCGAAAAACAGTGAAGTCTTTCTATGGCATGGATTGATTATAAAAAGGCTTTTGACACCATTCCACACAGCTCGCTGCTAAAATTATTAAATATATACAAGATTGAAACTAATGTAAGCAGACTCCTTTCAAACCTGATAGTAGGATGGAAAACTACGCTGAAAGTCGGAGATGCCTGCACGGTAAATCAAATCAAGTCCAATTGGTTCTGTAGGGCGCTATTCTCATTAAGCTGGGTTCTTCAAAAGGAGGGATATAAACTTGTCATCAACAACGAAGGGACCACAGTTAGCCACAGCTGGCACATGGATGAACCGAAACTATACGCGAAAAACAAAGAACAATTATAAAATATGGTTAAAGCCGTTACACCTTTCACAAGTGACATAGGAATATTATTTGGCCTCGATAAATGTGCAGTGCTCCATGTAACCATGAGGAAAGTGGTTAGTAAACAGGACATTCTGGTTAATGAAGAAGAGGACATAAAGGGACTTGAAGCCAATAAATTATATAAATATTTCGGCATGCAACAGCACCTTAAAATTTCCCGAAAACATAAGCAACAAGAGCTTCTAACAATGCTCAAAATTAGGTTACGAAAAGTACGCAAAACCCAACTAACTGGGAAACGAAAAATCAAGGCCAACAACACCTCGGCTGCTATTATCTCGAAAAAAAACAGAGTTTTATCTCCCCATCTCAAGGAGGGACTATGGTTTAACATCACTTAATCTGAGCAAAGGTGTTGAATCAACAATTGTGTCACAAACTGAACGACTACCAGAATGGAAAAACAAGTCTCTGCATGGGAGATTCTATAGCCAGCTGGACGAAACCTCCATAGACAAAGAATGGTTAAAAGGCTATTCTCCGAAACATAGGGATTTGTGGTTGCTATTCAAGATCAAGTGATTACCACTAGATCATATAGAAAACATGTGCTAAAAGACGCAGCAACACTAGATAACTGTCGATTATGCTCAGTAACACTCGAATAGATCCAACATATCATTGGTGAATGTGGAGTGTTGGCTGGTGCTGAATATTTAGATACATAAGAATTTGGCCAAAATTATGTATCTGCTCCTGGCGATGAAGTACAACTTAACTGAAGATATTACAAGTACCATCCAAATAGACTCCTCCAAAAAGGTTCTCTCAGTCTCTATTGGGATGAATCAATTATTACGGACCAAACAGTACGCCATAATAAGACAGACTTCCTCCTTATATATCTAAGAAAAAAGAAAGCGGGACTTATTGATGTTGGGATCCCCAACGATAATAACATAAACTCTACTGTAAGAGAAAAACTGAGTAAATACCAGGAATTGGCGATAGGATAGAAAGAGCTATATAAATTGGAAGGTGTTACCACTACTCCATTCATAATATCCACGAATGGTCACATACCAAAAGTGGCAGGCATAGTTTGGGGGTGCCTATAGATGCACTAAGAGAGGCTCAACAGTCAGTTCTCCTAGACATAGTGCGAAAAAATTTAAGTATTTGAATCAAAGGAAAAGTAAATAAAAATATGTGGTTATTGGACTTTTAGGTCCCCCACCTCAGATACTCAACGGGATAGCGGGAGGGGAAACAGAAGAAATAATAATTACAAAAGTAGAATTAGTTTCGTGAAATTAAAAGCCAACAAGTTCCAAAGGACAGTCTGTTATATTTAAGGCTCTATAATTTCATAAAAAAATATGTTTTATATAGTTCAGAATGTAGGTAACGAAGAAAGGGTCCACATTGTACTAGTTATGGTAAGTGATTTTTCTTTTCTATATTCTTTGGTATAGTAAGTGGTGTTATACTAAATTATTCAAAAGCTCTAAAGATAACTAAGAGAGGAAAAAAAACACCAAATGTTCTCAATATTTTTTTATTTATTAAAAAATATGTATTACTCTATCAGATATTTGAGCCGTTTATTTTGAAAGAGGCTTAAGTCCATTTGTCAATTATTTCCGGTTGCCCGGATTTACATGTACATCAAGTACGATAACTCAGGACACATAAAAGTTCAGAGTTAGTTCAATAATTCAGCCGATTAATTTATAATTTATTTTGAAATGGCCCAAGTCCATTTATATTTAAATTAAGATATTTTTAATGTGGCTAAAAATTGTCCAAACTGTTGAAAATAATGTGGAAATCATAAATCAGAAACTTTTAATATCAGGACACTTGTTATTACCGTATTAGCGTAGTAGAAATAGCATAAAAAAATCAAAATAATAATTTACTCTTTGTCCCCTCCCACCGATAATATTACAATATTGTCTAGAAGTGTCGAAAAGGTATTAACTTTATTGTACATGAAATGAGACAAAAAGATTTTGTTTCAACAAAATTATTAGACAACGCAATTTTTAAAAGGATAAAGAATTCTAACGAAGAATCGATAAACTAGTTAAAAATATGTTGCATGCGTTTTGTCAGAAATGAACCGTATGCAATTTTTTATAAGACATCAATAAATGAGAATGACATTTTTTTAAAAATTTATTTAATGTAATTTATATCTGAACAAAATAATAAATACAATAAGTAAATAAGTGGAATGTTTCATTTACATTTAAAAATCTTGGGAAGGAACCACCCATTGGTGGTACTTCAAGCATTAATTTAAATTCGAAGGTCCTGTGGCCATCTTCTTTTCAGACGCCTCGGGGAATTATCAGGAATTGTTAAGGATGAAAGATTAAGAATTAATGGGTTAGGATGGTTAAGGAGTTTGGAATGAAAAGACGCATATCTGTTTTGGGCCAATTCTGCAACGAATGGAATGTTAAGGTCTTTGTAAATGAGTTTATTTGTAACGTAATAAGGAGCATCAAGGATTTTACATAGGATTTTGGATTGTAAGGATTGGATGCGGGAGGAATTTTATGGTTTGGTGGAGCCCCAGAGGTCAATTCCATATGTCCAAATTGGTCTGATTATCATAGTTTATACTAATTTTTTGTAGTGAATGGGAAGTTTAGAGCGTTTGCAATCGAAAGCTACGAACAGTTTCTTGTCGTTTCAGTCTTGTATGTGGATTCCAAGTAAGACTCTTGTTAAGATGGAGTCCTAAGTATTAAATCTGTTCAACTGGCGTTAGTGGAGTATGAATGAAAATTTTAAAGTCCTGAATTTATAACCACGTCGGGTGGACCAAGACAGTTCGAAAATATTATATTGACACCACTGTATAAAAATATCAAACAAATCACAAAATCAAAATATAGGGAAGATGTTGACGAGCAAAATATTGTTCTATTACGATATATACCAAGGGAACATCATGATTTCTTCAAATCCCTTTCTCAAATACAAAATGTAGATGAGTAGAAAATCGTTTTATAATTTTGTACGTCATGAAGTTAAAAAAAATTTTTAATTGCTTAAATTATGTTTTTTAAATGTAAAAATATGTAAAATAAAAGAGTATTGTTGTTTTTTTGTTTTTTTTTTTAAATTATGTTGAATGGACTTGGGCTCCTTCAAATTTTATAACGAATCTGATTGATAATATTGAAAGCGGCTTAGATCCATTCTTGGTAAGAAAACGCATATTATTCTCTTAATAATTGCTATTATTTTAAGAGGAAATATAAATTTAACAGCTTTAGATAAACTTAAGCAGTATGACTCATTAGATCATGAACG
>NW_027107220.1:77810-83275 GCF_000696795.3 Halyomorpha halys
GCTATTCAAGATCAAGTGATTACCACTAGATCATATAGAAAACATGTGCTAAAAGACGCAGCAACACTAGATAACTGTCGATTATGCTCAGTAACGCTGGAATAGATCCAACATATCATTGGTGAATGTGGAGTGTTGGCTGCTGCTGAATATTTAGATACATAAGAATTTGGCCAAAATTAAGTATCTGCCCCTGGCGATGAAGTACAACTTAACTGAAGATATTACAAGTACCATCCAAATAGACTCCTCCAAAAAGGTTCTCTCAATCTCTATTGGGATGAATCAATTATTATGGACCATACAGTACGCCATAATAAGACAGACTTCCTCCTTATATATCCAAGAAAAAAGAAAGCGGGACTTATTGATGTTGGGATCCCAACGATAATAACATAAACTCTACTGTAAGAGAAATCTGATTGATAATATTGAAAGCGGCTTAGCTCCATTCTTGGTAAAAAAACGCACATTATTCTCTTAATAATTGCTATTATTTTAAGAGGAAATATAAATTTAACAGCTTTAGATAAACTTAAGCAGTATGACTCATTAGATCATGAACGCATATTTTTAATTGCATTTAAATACAAACCCATAAATATCTCAATTTAAGTATAAATAGACTTAGGCCACTTTCAAAACAAACGGCTCATTTATTCAGCAGCATTCCAAGGAGCAAAAATATCCACCAAAATACACTAGTAGTTTTCTACCACTTTACATCTATCACTTTGCACAAGTAAAACTTTGATTTGAAAATGAAGACTGCAGGAAAAAAACAGAGTACAACAGAAAAACTAGCTAAAACGTCTCAAAATCACCAATCAAAATTTACCCTCATAGTAAGTTTATATGTACTATTATGGATAATACTGCATATATGTTCTAAGATAAAGTATTGAGCTGCAATAAATTCGATTCTAAAACATTCCCCGATGTTACCTCTGAAGAATTTCTTAGTTATAAGTTAAAACAGGAGAAAAACTACTTGGGTAGAGTGTAATTCATTAAAATGTTAAAGTTAGTTTTTCTCCTCTTTTAACATTACTATTAAGTCCAGTATACAAAAATCTGTCAGAAACTGTTGTTTTTTTAACAAAAAATTGAGTTGACCCGTTTATGCACCTATGCATTTCAAAGAAAGTTTTAGGCTCTTTCGAATCATGAGGGACAAATATTTGATACGATAGTTGTTGGTAAATGCAACATTTTTCGGGCAAGCTCAAAACAGTTCCAAAATTTGTTTTTTTGTTTAGTTATTATTATCACTTCGTGTTAATTATTCCAAGGGATTTTGATGTTGCCAACTTAACTCCACACTACTCTTACTATAAACAAACAATAAAAAAAAACCTAATTAATGCAAGGTGTAATGAATCAATACATCAGACTATAATAATAATAATATCCTTTTTAATATATATTATTAATAAATAATGCCAGAGTAATTGCAAATCTTAAAAATTATACTAAAATATATGCAAAGCAGAAGTAAAAGTACAGAAATAAATCAAAGTTATCAGACATTTTACATCATAATTTGTTGATCAAACTACAGGAATGCACATACGTGTCGTAGGATTATAACCATTTTATATTATTATGGAAATTTTCAATTGTGGAAATGAACAATTGTAAAAATGAATAATATTATTATAATAACAATATAATACAAAGGATCAATATTTTTCTTTTATTTAATTTGTTTTTATATATGACCTGAGTATTAAATAGTTTATAAACTACTTTCTAATATGACGTATTTGGCAGATGAGAGCACAAAGAAGAAGAAACGTCAAATCAAGGCTGTTTCACGATAGCACAATTGACAAGGTAACTTTTTTAGTTTTTTTTTTCAATTTATAAATAATACTTTTTTAAAATTTATACTAATATTAAACAGCAGGACATGAATTATGATTTTAATAACTGAAAATAAATCAAATGGAAATACATCAGTTGAGTTTGATTTTGGAATTAATGAAGAGTAGTATAAAACTTAAATTTTTGAATTGACTGTAACCAATAAAATTAATCTCCCCCACTGATCAGCCACTAAGAAAAATTAGTTCAAAAGGACTCTCTAATAAAGTTTCAAGGGCGTGCCAGAATGGCAACAAGATAAACACACTATCATTCTCCATTTTACTAAACTCACTTTGGTCTCAATTTTTCCAGTAGAGAAAAAATTGTGACATAAATTGTATTTGACACAGCCCATTTAAAAATTTAATTTTTGTATATGAATACAAATATATCTAGAATTAAGAAGGGATGATCCAATAAGGATTGCCATTTAATATTTAATATCTTTACAAATATCTAATGTTAATTTCTTGAAGGAACTTGATGAAATCGAAATGTCTTCACAAGTAAATCCAGACGACTTACTATCACCTTCTGAACAATCAGATATATTGGACGAAAGTAGCTATGAAGATTTAGATGATAGCCCTGTTAAATAAAAATATACCTACTAATCTACAATTTATTTAACTTATGTTTTATTAAAATCATGAAAGTTCTGTCACTGTTAGTTTCTCCATTACAAGTAGTAGTTCTACCTTCAATTTTTACACCTTAATAAATATGATGCATTTTAAAACTGAAATTAATTTCAGTGAGTGTTTTCTTAGTTTTCATAATTAAGTTTATTTATTTTTATAAATCCTTCTCCCTTTTGAGGGTAATTAGCATGTTACATCTTTTTTTTTTCACTTTTTTTCAACTTTTAAACCACAAACATGATGCTGTTTTTCAATTTCAGGTGCTTTTTAAATATTTTGCTCGATTAAACTATCTTAAAGTCTACTTCCCGTTTTAAGCTAATATTTCAAAAGTGATATAGGGCTGTCGCTCACCGGGGGTTATCGGGGCTGGTCCGGCGGGGAAGGATTGCCTTTTTTTGTGTTATGATCTCCTCTTGTGAGATTGTGACCTGTCGTTCATCGTCCAACCTACTCGATATAACTATCTATTTGAAGTCAGATAAGTAAGGCTACCATAGAAGGCGGGAGTGGAGGGTTTGATGGCGTTTTTCAATTTCAGGCACTTTTAAATATTTTGCTCGATTAAACTATCTTAAAGTTTTATTTATTTTTATAAATTCTTCTCCCCTTTGAGGGTATTTAGCATTCTGCATGTTTTTTTTTTCTTAATTTAGAGTTTGAGAACTTTTAAACCACAAACATTATTATAGTTACATTCTTAAATTCTCTACGTTAGGTAATACAATTTTGAGTTTTATAAAAACTTTAATATATTTTCCACAGCTGTTTTGGTGTATTCAAGCATGATGAATGCCTATGTTGTATGTTCAAGATCCTCCAAGCAGAATTTCCTCCACTGTAAGAGATTTTTCATAGGTCCTACTGGTTGGTGGGTACAGTCCTAATAGAAGTTAAGTATGGGTCTGTATGACCGATGCGCATTCTAGTCAGTACAACTTCGTCGTGACCGTTTCTTTTTCCGCAGTTTGTCCATACCTCAGGGATGTCAGTTTTTCCCCTAAATTACTCCACCCATTGGCCCAAGAAGAGCATATTTTTTTCTGACGCATTTACGCCAATCCTATGCTGTAGTTTTATTGGCGTGTATAACTTTTGTAATAGGGTCTATGCTAGCAGCATTTGCAGCTCGATCAGATTTCTTTTTATTCCGATTCCTAAGTGGTATAGAACAGGAATTTCATTATTTTTCCTGAATTTTTAAGTGTCAAAATGATATCCATGCATTTTTTTATAATGAGTGTATTAGGGCTTTCCAGATAGAATTTAGAGATTTCAATGAATTAGTGACTTCAATTAATACGCTATTTGATTTGAATTTTTGACAACCAAGATCGATTTAGGAGGATCAGTAAACCAAAGACAGTAGTTTGAGTACAGCTCTTCCCGTTCTTTGTTATGTTAACATGATGTAAAGTGCAAATGATGGGAACAACGACTAAACTGTAGACGATTGGGCTTTCTATTTGTACCCTATTAGGTACTGAATTCGTTGGTATTAAAAAAAAAATTGAAAAGTAATCTTTAAATTATGTATTTTTTTTTTTTGTTATTTACTGTGGAAATACTTAATAAATGGTTTGTATTTTTCGTTTACAGGGTTTTTTACCCGATCACTCTGAATCAGAAAAACACATCATGAATGAGTATTGGATTACGTATTTTTTTACATAAATCACATTAGATACAACCTTTCTCCACAGTTAATACTTGAAGGTATACGGTATACACTGGGATACTAAGCTGAGGTTTGATGAGTCCATTCTGTGAGAATTCTACTAGAAATATTTGGAGGTGAGGGGTCCCCACGTAATTTTCGTTTACAACTGAATACTTTGATGAGGTTTTTCCTTGATGTGTGTCCCAACGAATGTCGGTGCTAAATGACAGCTTCTTGTTTCCAATGAGATCTCACCACTTGTTGAGATCCTATGCTTGAGTATATGCTTGAGATAAAGTATATACCTATATTAAATATGCTTGAGGTCCTACAAGCACCGACGCACAGGTGGATCCTTGGTTATGTACTGGGTCTAAAAGTTGACGCACCTCACTTACAAACGTTTACCGGTATGATCCCCACAGAGTGCAAGCCAGAAATTTTAATAAATTTAGACCTTTTTGGGATTTCACCTTTATTTAGTGCATTTATTGAGACCAAGTTAGTTTATTATCAAAGTAGATCCCTACAAATTTTTATATCAGCATAAATTATAAATTGGTTTATTAGAGTTAATGAGGGAGGTTTCAGGCATTCTGTTTCTCAAAATGGAAAGCTAGAGTTTTTGAGCTTGGGAAGCTGGAGACAATTGTACTGAACCATACATCGAGGTTATCTAATTGTTTTTGTAACTTCTACTACATGTATTTCAAGGACTTGCTTGAAATATAAATTTCAAAATCATCAGAAAATAAAGAACATTTGACTTCAGCTGGTGTTGTGTTCACCTACACTATTGATGTCTATTAAAAACATAATGTCGCATACTTTTTTGGATATGTAGGAGACGTCTATCTTTATATTGATTTGAGAAGGCTTTTTGAATTTCATTTTCAAGTTTCATTATTTGATCGATGGCGGAGCGGTTTTTACTGAAGGCACATTGGGAGATTGATAAGAAGTTTTGCATTTCTAAATAACGCGTTAGTACATTATTTACCATTTTTTCAAGGAGTTTCGTTACAGATGAAAGGTGTATAGGTTGATAGTTATTGACTTTAATCTCCTTGGAATTTGTCTTGGTTGGGATATCGATTGGCTACTTCCATGATTTGGGCCAGAATGTATTATGAATGGAAAGAAGAAATAACTTCTTTGGTGAAAAGACCGAAAAAATGCTATTTTTATATATAAAAAAAGTATATATGGAATCTGATTGGGTCCTACAGTGGATTTGTCTTTTACATTTATCGTTCTTTATTTCAGCTTAACTAAATGATTCCAGAATCTTGCGT
>NW_027107220.1:83365-97036 GCF_000696795.3 Halyomorpha halys
AAAAGGACGACGAGAAAATAAATAAAATAAAAATAAGCTTGGGATTGATGGGGGTATATATAGGAGCTGTGGAGGGAGGTGGCTCGGAGTTGTAGAGTCAGCAGGAATTGCTACCATAACTTTGTACAAATAGACTACTGGTTTTAGGAGCCTTCATTTCCTTAGTTTTACTTTCCTCCAAAATCGTTTCTAGTTTGAACGCTGTTGATAGAACTAACGTAGTCCGACCATGATTTTTTTCTCTCGCCCTCAACACCTCGTTGTTATTGACCTCAATTTTTTTAATTCATTCAAATCTTCTGGTAATTTAGTTTTTCAACTTATTGAAGATCCTTTTTTTATTCATAATTGCAATGCGACAATCCTCATTCTACTACGGTACAAGTCGTTTGTTATTGATAATTAACAATTATGTATTTGTAAGAAATACATTTTTAATTATTACCAATGATGTTCCGATTGCGGAATGTCTTCTTATCGTTTGGTACCGTTTCTTTCCTTTTTTCTATTTCTTTTTCAATGAGAGATGAAAACATTTCCCAGTTGGCTCTTTTGAACGATGACCTTGAAATTTCATTTAATTTGGAACTAGTGTTTGTTATCATTAAAATTTATAATGAATGGGAAATGATCCCTTACATACAAGGTGTCGTTTGCACCCCAATGTACTTTTTACATCGACAACATTTTAACATCGACAAATAATACATCAATAGCTGAAAGAGTTCCATTTAACAAAAATGTGTTAGGAAGTCATCGTTAATTACAATAATAAATCATTGGAATAATAATAGTTATTTCGAATACAGCTCATAAAATAATAAATTATTCGATTTTTGGTTACCGAGAAATTTCTCACTATCGCTTGTCGATATTTTCTAATTGTGGATCTCCAGAAAAGAATTTCATGGAGTTTCATGGAACCAAAGTAATAACTACTTATGAGAAACACTGCTTAAGCTCGGTAAAATAGTTTTTGACCGCTTACTAACTGCCACTGTCCAGTTTTGAAGGATGATTTTCAGTTGTCTACGAGCTATTGAATGTTGAATGTCGATGTGCAACAGCTTAAGAGGATTTCTGGAATACTGGGGTAATTTTTCAAAAAAAAAAAAAAATCATTATTAACTTTTGTGTTCTTTAATGACTTGAGTCTTGAATATACAGCATAATGAATTATATAAAATAAACTTATTGCGCGAGAATCACAATTTTTTTCTTATTTATTTACACGCTGCACTGGGTGTAATTTTGCGATTTTAAAAAAAAATAATACCAATCATTTCCAAAATCAGGGATTCATTATTTCGTCGTGCTCAAATAAGAATAATGGGATTAGGATTTTTTTTATTAAATACCAGATCGGCCTGATGGGCCTTACATGGTTGATGTAACAATTACATTTTTTTTTTTTACAGTTCATTATGGAGAGGGGGTATAGTATCGTACAAACTACTAGATACAACGTAATAAAAAAATGATATGATAAAACAAATAGATTCTTGATAGATTCTACAAATTCTTGATAAGAGAGGGAAGAAAAACTTTTATTTTTTCTTCCTCCTTTTTTCAAATTAACTTGTTATTTTTTTTTTTTTACCCATTACAGGTCAAGTGTTTGTTTTGTTAAGTCTACGAATGTTGAACTATGAACTTTACATTCGTAGACTTAACAAAATAAACAATTGCCCTGTAATAGGTAAACAAAAGCAACAAGTAAATTTGAAAAAAGGACGACGAGAAAATAAATAAAATAAAAGTTATTTCTATAATGGAATTGACAACTACATAATTCATAACAGGATATCTAGCAGCAGCCTGGGCTTCAGTCTTAGAGTTGAGGTTGGGTTTCCCAATTCAGGAACTTCATGAATCTTTTTTTTTTTATGCATTCTTTCATTAACTCTATTTGCTATTCCTGATGCAATTGGCAATTTCTCACAAACCAAGGAACATCCACAACGATTCTGAAAACTTTATTTTGAAAAGATTGTAATTTTTTTCCTCTTCGTAAAGGATATCGCTCCCCAGACTTCACAGCTGTACATCAGCAGTGGTCTGAGAATTGTTGTAAAAATAAGAACAGTAGTTTTGGGTTTTAGTTTGGATTTTATATTTAGAATAGGATAATACTAACATTGCGTAGGTTTGATGTCTATATGGAGATTCTAGGTAAGGCGGCGATCGAGGTGAATTACTAGGTAAGTTTGTGTTTTACAGGCAGGTACCATTTCTCATTTATTAGTTCCGGTGGGTCTGGTGGGCGTCTGAGAATAAAAACTTTTGAAATACATTTTTTCAATGTTCAGACTAATCATCCATTTAGTGAAGTATTGTTCTAGATCATTAAGGTGACTTTTCAAAGTATTTATAGCGATTGTTAAATCATCATGTTGAGAGAACCCTGTTGTATTGTCAGCGAACATAGCTACGGAGGATTAAGAATGTTTTTCCATCGTCGTTTGTGTCGTTAAATAGTGTCGGTGTCAGTTGTTTACTATTAGCCTGTACGAGGTATTATCCGCCGTGATCCATTTTATCAACCATAATTGTTATGTTGAATATAAATTATAATTAGTGTAAAAATAATAATAAATAAATTTTGCCAAATAACTGGCAATACAGAAACTACTACTTCAAATAGTGCAGAAGATAGTACAAAGCTTTTAATTAAGATTTTACAGTTTATATAAAATCAATGTGAAATTTATGAGATTATAGCATATAATGAGAATATCCCATTGAAAGCTCTCCGAGTAAATTAAAAGAAATAAAACGATCAGTAAAACCATGATCGACATCCTACCGCAACAGCCGCAGGGAGGAGGTTGCTCTGGCCCGCTTGAGAATAGGTCATACTCTTCTCACGCACTCTCACCTGATCAGGAAACTGCCACCTCCAACGTGCAAATATTGCCAGCCCATTCTAACGATTAGACATATTTTTGAAGAATGTACTCACTATTTGCCAATAATAAACAAGATAGGACTGACCCCAAATTTATCAGTAGCTCTCACAGATGAGGAAGCTAAAATTACATTAGTGTTTGAATTTTTAAAAGCACATCGCCTTCTTTATAAAGTATAACTCCTCTTCGATTTTAATTTTATTTTAATTTAATTTTTTTTTTGTAATCTTTTTTTTTACTTTTATCATGCCATAGGCGTTGATGGTCAGAGGGTTTTACATCTTTAAGCAACGATCAACAACAATAACAAATATCCCATTGTTAAGCAACGAGTGATCGAATTCTTTTTATTATACAACAAGGGGTCTTTTATTATACATGTGAAGGGTGATTGTGGCTTCATTCAGAAAAAAATAACTTTTTTGACAACTTTTGTAGAAGGGTAAAGACTGGAAAACTTTTACATCGTCCTCTACTTTATACATCCAAGTCTACACTAATAATTCGTTGTCGACAAGAAATATCTTTCGATATGCAAAAATAAATTGCTTTTAAAACTCAAACTCACCATGAATTATGAATAATATCCATGCTTACATTGTAACTTGAAATAATCTATGAAATGATAAAAGTACAATACTTTAGTGCAAACATGCCAACATTAACCTTAAACGAACTATAATTTTTAAAAAAAATACCGTAAGCAAATTGTCGTCACTCCTACCGGAAAATGCAAGATAGCACGTCATGGAAATAACGAAGGTAAAAAGACTATGCTGGTCTGGTCACGTCGCTTGGGAGAACAGGAGGTACTAAAGGAATTAGTTGATGAATGATTGCTTGGAAATCTTCCAAGACGAGTGCAAATTACGGTGATAGGACAGATATGAAGATGCTACAAGACAAAGGAGGTCATAGGAATCACATTTACCATCGTTTGTTCACAAATCGGCAAAAAAGTTTTAAAAACAATAGGTTACAGTTTTGAAGATTTACCCAATTTTTTTTCGAAGTCTTGAAGAGGTGCTTTTGACATCAAGAATTGACATTAAAAGTTTTAAATAAGATAAGCGATTAGCAGAAACATAGCAAATGTAGAAGGAATACAAGCATTATATAAAGTACAGTGAAAAGGAGTAAGAATATTCGATAAAAAGCTTTGGTCGCGAAGGGATTTTTGAGAGAACTGTTCAAAAGACGTTATCTGCGTAATGTAAGCAGTTAATTTTAGAATGCCAAACTTCAATAAGCTAATGTACAGAAATAATTAGAAGGAACATGTAGTAGAATCATTAACCAGGGGTCAAAAAAATATATTGTTATGTTAATATATTTATCGTAATATATGCTTACGAATTCAGAAATATTGTTTTAATTGTCAATCCATTAAAAGCCTAAAAAATAAAATAAAATAATAGCTTGAAGGCTTTGACGATCTACACATTCTGTAGGCATCGGATTGTAAAAATACTGATATTAAATTTTTCTAAAATTTAATTCTCTGTATGCATCCTTCATTGAAATTACCCCTTTCCACTGGAAACTCCAGATTTAAGTGCACTGAAGAAGAGTTTACAGAGTTGACTATACTACCAAAAGAATCTTTATAAACTAGGGGTATTCATGATTTGTTAAATGTAAAATGATTTACCATGTTAAATTCTATAGGATTGTGAGCAGCCCATATTTAAAGTCATGTTAAATGGTAAATGCATAAGAACTTCTAGCGGATTTTCTAAGCAACTTGTTTAGTAACCTTTCCTTTGAAAACTTCATGTTATTGTTTAATTTTTAAGTTTTGATTAAGGTAATTTATTACAACATACCTAAATTGAGTGAAAAATGGAAGTTGTGCGAAAGTTTGGCTACTGAGTGCCTTGTTGATCTTCTAACTTGTGGGGAAGAGAATCAAGATGAGCTAATTGATAACTGTCATTACGTTATTATTATTGTCATCCATTGCTTTATTAGTTTAAAAAACATCCAAAATTGACGAGCTCAACTGGTCTGTTGCATAACGTCATTTCCCATTTAACAGACTTTCAACCATGTTATTTGTTAACATGGTAAAAGAAGGAAATATTTCTCCATTTAACATAACTTTTTCCATTTAACATGTTAAACTAAAGGTCATGAATATACTATAACTAAAACTTACCAGGTTTCATTTAGAAATTTTCAAAACTCTAGAAATGAAATGAAAGTGTCAATCTAGTCAAGAACTAGGTTGTTATGTACTAATAGTCTTATTCTAGTCATTATACACAATAAATCATCTAATTATTATAAAAGCTTTCGAACTATTGGACAGCTATGAATACCTTCCTAGGCCTGACTATAATATTATATTATAATAAATACCTATCCAATGAAAGTGTAATTCTCACAAAGATTTGGCACATGTATATCTTCAACTTTATATTGTATATTGATATTAACTATTTTTCTATAGGAGGGTACGAAAAAAAAAAAAGTGTGATTGTATAACAATATAGCATTTAATGGTTCGATCCCTTGAACAGGTACTTTTGACTTTAAAATGAGCTATTGAGAGGTCTAAAGAAGGTAAGAGACAGACAAAAAAGAGACATAGCAAGTATAGATGAGACATAAAAAATATAGTGGAAAGGAGTACGGAAATTCGATAAAAAGATTTATGGGATTTTTGAGAGAACTGTTTAAAAGACGTTACATGCAGAATCCATGCAGCTAACTTAAGAATGCCAAATTTCAATAAGCTAATATACAGAAATAAACATGTAGAAGATTAATCAACCAGAGGTCACAAAAAAATATATTGACATGATAGCGCTTGCATATTCAGAAATAAATTGTTTTAATTGTTTATATTTCACAAAATTAATCATAAATAACGAGAGTATCAGTAGGTGAATTTCTAAATTGATCCAAGAATTTCATGGCATTGTTTTGACCTAAACCCGTATTGATAATAGAGACCACAAACGGGTATCCATTCCGAAATAAACCAAGGTTACACAGTGACGATTCCTTCTTTTTTATTATATTGCTATTTATGAATTTATTTTATTATTTTGATGGCACATAAATCTACTAGGGAATGTTCACGCGCACATACGGCTTTATGACGGATCCCTACGAACGGGACGAAAGGTGTATTTTTGACCAATTTTCAATTAACGAATTCTCCAATTTTTTGTATTTCAGTAAACCCATATGCATGAAAATATTCTTTGCCGATCTCTGCTATATTTATGTGTGTTTTACCTATTATATTTTTAGCACTTTTATTTCTACAAAAAAGGTTTTCATTCGGAAAAAGTTTTCATAGAAATGATAATTGCATTTTTTTTTTCCATTGCCTGTATGAATACTAACCTTCCCAGCATTGGTTGCGTGGAAGTATAACAATTCGTCAAAAAACTAAACCGTATGATTTTGTTCGTTTTTCAATCACGGATCCGTATTTTTACTGATCCCGTATTCGCATTGTACCTTTCATCAGGTGATATCAATAACCAAGAAGTAGATATAAATCGTGCAATTAATATTTATATGCAAAAATAAATACAATGGAATAAGAAATAAACATTTGAAATGACTTATGCTCTCCGTCTTGTTTACTCTATATTTTATTAAGAAATTCGAACCCCAAATTATCCGTGGTTGGATTTGGTCGCCTGATCTTTTTTTTTTAAATTTATTTCCCACTTTTGGTTTACAACTGTGCTTAATAATACATTCAGTAAATTTGATGTAAGTTTATAATGGAGTAATACAGGCGTAAAGAGAAACTACCTATTGTTAGCACTCTAATGACGTTTTAATATCAGCAGGTCTCTTGCCCATCTTCTTTTCAGTCGCCTCAAAGGATTGTCAGGAATGGAAGAGGAAGAAAGGTTGGAAACTAGTTGGTTTGGGTGGTTGGGAGAGTTTATAATGGAAGTAATGATATCTTGTTCGGGCTAGATCGGTTACATATGGAACAATAAGTTACATATGGAACAATAAGAAAAACATTAAAATGTAAAATTATCGCTTTCTATTTTTTTATTTAGACCACAAAATACGTCTTGTTATTTATTTATATATTTTGTCAGCTTACTAAAGTCAACCTATATGCATTTTTTTAAATTCCTCTGACGTTTTATGAAAACCGTTCAAATATAGTTTTTTATTTCTCCACCATTTTGTTTTAAGTTAGTGGATGACATAGTGATATAGCTTAAAACCTTAACAATAGAAAAAAAAGTTTCATCGATAAAAGACTGAACTTTTTTCTTCGAAACCGAAAACATCAATAAAAATTGTCATATATTATTAATACAGAGCTAAATATTAGTATTAAACACCGACATGAAGAAGGCAGTGAGTATTATTATCTGTGAACGTGATCAGCTGCATGAAGGCATTTAAGGATGTACATTTGCTGGATCTGATCCAACATCTTTCGAGTCTCGCCTAAAACGGCGTGAATGGTTCAAAATAATAATTAGAACTTTTAAATACTCCTAAAATGTTTAGATACTACTGCGTAAATTTTCTTGGAATTTTTAGAGCCAATTAATGACACTAAAAATTTAATGCTTCATTAAAAAAAATCGGGCTATTGCAAAAGTCGGTAAAGTTCCTTCAACGTTTCTCCTGGATTGGAAGGCATTTTTTTTCCTAACCAAATAATGACACAATTACAACCTTTTAAGATATATATTTTTAACAGCACCTAAAACATATTGTGTTAATGCAGTTATGTTAATTAATTAAGTAAGTAGGCTCATAATTAACCATATTTCAGCTGTTGAGAGCAAAAGTGATATAAGTCTGTCTGTTCACGATTAATTTTTATAAAAATTAAATTATTTAATTAATTACTGAGCCCATTAATCTCAAATTGTTATGCTTCAGACTAGTTTTAAGTGAAAGCTGTTATATCTTTCTAAAAAAATCATAGAACGTCTCCTTGAAGTTTTGAATATCTCAACTGCTGAGCAATTTAATTATTAAGAATTATTTAATTAATTTTTTATTCGGAATTTGTATTCCGGGATTTTTTCACACGAATAATGTTTTAATAGAATAAAAATATTTGTATTCGAATGTTTGAAATATTATTTCAACCGAATAAAAAAATAGTTGAATATAAAATCAGACGAACACAAAATTATTCGCATAAATATTTAATCGAATAACAATAAGATTTTTTTTAATTACCTTATTTTTTACATTTTCCTATTTCTAATGTATGAGGGTCCAATTACATATTTCTATATGAGTATAAAACGAAAATACTATCGATTTTAAGGTAGTTCATCGATTTATTTTAAATTTTCTGATTACTTACATATTAGGGCCCTTTATACGTTTTAGGAGATGCAAAAAATGAATATGCTACCGATTTTATGATCGCACGCTTGCGTATAGATTTATTTTAGCTTTTCTGATTTCAAACATATTAGTCTATTTGTATCTTTTAAGAGATGAAGAAAATGAAAATACAATCGATTTTAAGGTCGTGTATCCTTTTTTTTTTAACTTTTCCGATTTCTATTATATAAGGGTCCCTTTATATGTTTTTAGAGGAGTGTTAAAGTCACCTCAAATCGACTATGTCTTTTTGTTGGAAGGCTTTAAAAATGAACAAAAAACAAACTGGCTCAGATTAAACATTTATTTCGTTCAATTTAAACATGGTAAAAAACAAAACTAAAAACTAACATAAATAAAACATACAAGCAAAAATCAAAAGGCCTTTCAGATAAAAATAAAATTAGATAAATAAATAATAAAAACAATATAAATATGTAAAATAAATACTGCTCGACTAAAAGGTTGGTCCACTCCGATAGTGGTCCAGAGTTGGTGTAGTGGATAATGGTCCAAATATCCAACAGTCGTGTTGTATTAGGCGAGCCGAGAAAATGAACGCAGACAAGGCTGCTAATGACGCTACCAGGGCCACTAATTAGTCGGAACTGCAATTAAAAGTGGAAACACAGAAAAGGTCTGGTTCCGAACTGTAATGACTCACTAACTCACCAAAAATCTCCAAACTATTAAATTATAAGGGCAGACAGGGCTGCTTAGACGCTACCACGGCCTCTAATTAGACCGAACTACTATATTAAAGTTGAAACACAGAAAAGGTCTGGTTTCGAACTGTAGTGACGACTAAAACACTCAAGAAATGACCAAACTATTAAACTATAAACGCAGACAGGGCTGCTGAGGACGCTATCAGGGCCACTAATTAGTCGGAACTCTAAAAAACAAAGATGGTCGGTCCGTTGCAAGGTGACGCAACAATGATCAACCCTAGCAACTGTCTCTATTACTCATTACTACAAACAAATATAATTACACATTTTTCTTTTCAAATAACTAAATCTAAATAAAACAATACAAATAAAAATAAATGTAACTAAATTAAATACTAATAAAACTATACAACTAAAACTATAAAACTAAATACTAACAATACTATTTACAATTATTTACAATGTAATTATATATTATGGCGTTAACAAGGAGTGATATAAGGAAAATGATAAAACGATTTATTTTAACTTTTAATATTTCTAATATATTAGGGTCCCTTTATAAGTTTTTAGATAAGTAAAAAAATAAAATGCTACCGATTGTAAGTTCGTAGGCTCGTATATCCATTTATTTTAACATTTCAGATCTCTCATATATAAGCGTACCTACACTTCCTGACAAAATTATAGTCACTTTCATTTTTCTGTTATAAATTAATTCTAGTTGATGAGTCTTTATAAATATAGTTTAGGTCAAATGACAAACAAAAACCAGTAAATTTACGACACAAGTATATTGCTAATTGAAGAAAAGAACAAAAACACATTCAATGGCCACGAGAAAAATATAGGCCAGTTTATTTATTTCTTTATTACCTTTGTATTTGTCTCTTTAGTAATGTGTTGACCCGCCATTTCTTTCCACGACTTTAGTCAGCCGTTTTGGAATAGATTTAAAAAGTTTCTTTATATACTTCAGACGAATATTGGACCACTTTTCTACGATACAAGATTACAGTGCTTCTACGGAGTTGAACTGTCTCGCTAAGCAAAAACATAAACATAAGCATTAACCTCTCGAGAAAGGCCCCCTCCCCAGCAGTTCTCAATAATGTTCAGGTCTGGTGATCAGGCTGGCCAGGGTAAGATGGAAATTTTTGGCAGCAAAAAAATTTTTTACTATGCGAGATGAACCGCCTCGAGTCAGCTCTTCTTCACTTTGCACAATTTGCTCCCGGATGATGTCTATATAGTTTTTCGCATTCAATGTAACTGAACAAAACAATGATTCTGTCTTTACATAGTATCCTATTCCAGCCCAAACCATAATACCTCCTCCTCCCATTTGACGCTTGCTTAAAAATATTTTTTATTTTCGCAAATCATGAAAAGAATATCAATATCCTTCAGGGCCATCCAGATTAAACTGCTTTTCATCGCTGAAGATAACTTTCATCCATCTCTTTCCCTATGTGATGTGTTCTGAAGCAAACTTCTTTCTGTTGGGTTTGTGTGCTTTTGAAATAGGGGGCTTTGACTTCAGTCTATGGCGCTTTAAATGACGGTCCTTTTACATTAAGTGTTGAACATTCTTGATGTTTATATGGACCCCAGCTTGTTCACAAATATCTCTTGTCGAGGCTGAAGATTTGGAAGCATGACATAAAATGGCTGGCTGTCCCCGGACCGTTATTGGCATTGTCCTACCACTGCTTTTCTTTTGGCGGTAATCATTACCCAGCCTAAGTAAATTTCTTTGAGATGCCTACTTCTATTTAAAGTTCGAGCGGTTTTCGATATGGTCCAATTTTTATCGCGCAATGCTTGAATCACGCCCTTTTTACTCTCAGACAACACTTTTCCTCTAGGCATTAATTAATCAAATTTAATTAGACTCGCTGATTGAACTAATGAATGTAATGTTCACTAATACTATTCCTACAGTAAGATTATCTAAATCTTGAGATCTGAGAGACTGGCCTATAATTTTGACGCATGTAAATATTTACATTTTAGCTAACCCTTAGGTAAGAAGAATCAGGACTCATTACAGACATGCTCTTACAAAAGTCAGTGGGATTAGATCAATTTATTTGTTTTGTGCTTAAGTATAACATTAACATAAACTAATATAATATAGGGTGGCCTATAATTTTGTCGGGGAGTGTATATTATATATTTTCGGAGAAGTATAAAAAGAAAATTTTCTACGCGTCCGAAAACATATAAAGGGGCACTCACATGTTAGAAATCCTAAAAGTGAAAATAAATTGATACGCGGGTGCTTGATATTACTATCAATTGCATTTTCTTTTTTACTCCTGTGAAAACATATAAAGGGACTCTTATTATAAATTAGAAATATTAAAAGTTAAAATAAAATGATTCGCAAGAGTGTATCCTAAAATCATTAGGATTTTTGTTTCCTACTTCTCTCAAAACATATAAAAGGACCTTAATATGTTGGAAATCAGAAAAATTAAAATAAATCGATGCACGAGCGTGCAATCATAAAATCGATATCATTTACATTTTCTGCACCTCCTAAAACAAGTAAAGTGACTCTAATATGTTTCAAATCATAGAAGTCAAAATAAATAAATACGCGATATTAAAATCAATAGCATGTTTATTTTTTGGATCTTAAAAAACATAGAAAAGGACTCTAACATATTAGAAATCAAAAAAGTTAAAATAAATTGATACCCTATTATAAAATTGATAGAATTCCCTTTTTTTTCACATCCCAAAACATATAAAGGGATCCAAACATGTTAGAAATTTTCTGATTTCTTAATCCGTTAAAATAAACGGATATGCGATTATAAAACGATGGCCTTTTAATTTTTGCATATTCTAAAACATGTATAGGGAATCTAATATGTTAGGAATCAGAAAAGTTAAAATAATCGATACGCGATCATAAAGTATATAAAGAGACCGATATAAGTCTGGAAGACAAAATATAAGAAAATTCTACGAATACAAATGTATTCGAAAAGTCAATCGTATTTTTTTCCAATGAATGATTACTAGAGTAACAAATTGACGAATACAAAAGTATACGTCTTTCGTCGATGGAATAATTTTCACCAACTCTGTATAAACATAATTAAAGTTAAATGGCTTTAAGGAGAACCCTTCAGACAAAATCGGTGAGGCCGTTGTAGAGTAACGACCAGCTTTTTCGGTTACTGAGCAGCCGTTATTGGACTTAGGATGTCCAATTTCGTATACTGAAAAAACAAAAAAAAAAGAACTTTTTTTCCGTAGTCTATTCTTCAATCCCAAATCAAAACAAAATACCAATTTTGCAAACCAACGGATAAATTAAATACCTAGACGGAAAAAATCCATTGGCATTAAGTTAACGTTCATTAGGATCAATCCATTAAATTAATAATTAAATAAAATTAGAATTTTTATTAGGAAATATACGATTGGTATAAAGCACCCAGGTAACTGCAAAATAAGTTTAATTTACTAATTGTTGTTTGTAAATTCCATAAATTCCTGGTCATGTTACCTTATTTTCAAAAAGACAAAAATATTCATTTTGAAAAAGCTTTTTTTCCAAATAAGAAATACGTGTTTGCAGAAAAATAGGACCACTAAATTTAGGAATTGTCATAATTTCTAATGCTTTTTATCATTTCTTAAAACGAGAAATAGTTACAACTTCCCGAAAATTAAATTATTCATTGAACCAATTTTCAAACAGGAAACTCGTTGATTTTTGATTATATTTAAATGGATATAATTTATCGATAAATGGCAATGCAAATATTTAATGAGCGGAAATTTTCACCATTAAATACTAGAACATAATTACAATAATTTGAGTCCTTTGTAATGTCTTCGGGGCGCTTTTAAAAAATAAGCTAGCGGTACGTCCTAGTGATGAGAGCGTTAACCTTGACAAAATGGCGCTTTCTGGATTAAAAATAAATAAATCCAGTTCTTGTAGACCGCTGGGCCAAACAACTATATAAGAAGGTTCGAAGACCTGAGCCTTCCTCCAGACCTCCGTGGAGAGCGGGCAGGAATAAGTTGTCCAAGGGGCTGTCCATTGGCGAATATTCTGCGCAGGTCAACGCCTCAAGACCGGTTTGGAAGCCTATTTGTGCTTTATTATTATACAAGATGCTATTGTTCTTGGTCGCATTCCTGGTAGAGGGTACTGGAGCTCTCATGCCCGAAGACTATGGTAAATATTACAATTATATAATTAATAACCAATAATACGTAAACTAAGTGACTAACATATCTTTGGGTTGGAACAACAACTATCAATGTTCAAATTCTTAATTTAGAAAAATGAGTCTCAAAAGCTGAAACTAGAGTTTTACAGAAACGGAAACACATTGCTGATTTGCTTTGGCACAACTTCGTATTTGACGCATTATATAGATTGTACTTTTGACTGTCGTTACTTTGTGACAACCATGTCAGCTTTGGAACAGTCAGTAGGGAGCCTACAATACAGAAAGAAGTCCCTATCTAAATTATAATCGTTGGAACGCGGCCTTTAAAAAAAAAAGTTTTTTTTTGTTTAATTTAAGCCAAACTTAAAACTTGTCACTATTTAAGAAAAGTTGTCAAACTGCGATAAGTTGTCATGCAATAAAAAAAAAAGTTGTTACAGGTTTTTATATTTTTGTTTTTACATGTAAAAGTTTAATCTTTGATTGACTACGTTGCATAAACAACTAGAAACCAATAAAAATGGATAATGGTTATTACTCTAA
>NW_027107220.1:97348-98748 GCF_000696795.3 Halyomorpha halys
GATTGTATTGTCAAATTGTTGCAACAAAGAAATGAATGTTTACCTGTAGGTTCCAAGTGGTCAACAAAATATCTAAGCTTTCCTGCGACTTCTATGCCATTCAATAGAGTTTTTTCTATAGAAGGATAGACCGATAATAAGCAAGAATGGGAGTTATATGAGTCCTTTGAAAGCTGGCATGTATTGGGTTGTAAAATAAGTTCGTAGCGTTTTTCAAAATTTCAATTTAATCCTCTATAAAATCATATTTTCTTGGTCAATTATGTTTAAATATTCTAAAAGAGGATCAGTTAAGGTACTTTTATGTATCAGTTTCAACCGAGATTCCTTTTCTTTAAGTGGTATTTTTCTTGCTCAAAATGAAAGAGAAACAATTCATTTTCGTCATTTAACTATTTTTTATTTATTTTATTCTTTTATTTATTTCTCTATTTTTTATATCCGAAAAGGAAAATCCGCTGCACGGATAACCAAATATGCAGTGCGTACGGCGATGATGCCTTAGGAGAAATCACCGTCCGTAGTGGGTTTGCTCGATTCAAAACCTGGATATTTTGACTTGGAAGAAACCGTCGTCTTTCAACGGCTGATCATGACCAAATTCAAGCATTGGTCACAGACAATCCTAACTCAACGACACGAGATATCGCAGAAACGCTTAACCTATCTCATGCAAGTGTCTCAAATCATTTGGGGGCTGTGAGATATGTTTCTTGAAGTAATATATGGGTTCCTCACAATTTGACGGAAAAGAATTTATTAGATTGCATATCCATTAGCAATTCCTTCCTAAAACGCAATGTTAATGATCCATTTTTAAAGAGGTTGTTAAATGGGGATGAAAATTGGGTCCTGTACAATAATATTGTGAGGAAAAAGTCCTGGTAAAAACGAAGTGACCTGCCGTTAATAACTGCAAAAGCAGGATTACATAAAAAAAAAGGTTATGCTGTGCATTTGGTGGGATTGGAAAGGTTTCCTTTATTTTGAGCTTCTCCCGCCCAACCAGACCATTAATGCTGCAGTAAACTGTGCCCAGTCGGCATTCGCATAGATATAGTTTTCTATTACATCAACGCCCGTCCTCGCGTGTCTTTGCAGACCAGATAGAAACTATTGGAGTTTGGCTGGGATGTGATCCCCCATCCACCCTATTCACCAGGCCTGGCCACAACAGATTTTCACTTATTGAAAACTCTCTTAACGGGAATCACTTTAATTCTCTCGAGGACTGCAAAACGCACATATAGGATTTCATTGCGCAAAAATCTGAGAAATTCTGGGAGGACAGAATTAAAAAACTACCAGAAAGATAGCAACATGTCATATATAATTTATTAAAAATATTCTAATATTAAAAAAGGCTACAAACTTATTTTACAACCCGATAAATTGTTTTT
>NW_027107220.1:98798-110939 GCF_000696795.3 Halyomorpha halys
AAAAACTAAATATTTGGTGACTTAAGTTGGAGTCATAAAATATTATGAGTCGGAATATTATCCAGTCAGATGAGAAAGTTTTAGAATATTTGGGTAGTTCCATGTCAACTTAAAACTTTTGAACCTTGCCATCTCAAATTCTCGATAGTTGTTGTATAAGTATAGACCTGGAAAAATGAGAAATTAGTTTGAGTGACATTTGAAAAGTGTCAACTCGTTATTATATTACGGAGCTGTTAAATCCTGATAACAGCAGATAAAAACGAGGGAACAAGTTTTGGTATTGGCTGTAGAAAAGCTAAAAAGCTAAAAATTTGGGATGGGTGTCATTTTACAGTATTTTCCATGCCTTTTCATATGATATACAACATTAAACAGGTTAAGATAAGGTAACATTTCTCTTAACCTAATTTAAAATTTTTATTTTTATTTTCTCAAAAAGTACATATTTCAAAATTTATTCCCTGACATATCTCAATAAAATTTCACATTTTTTAAGTTCATACCTATACAACATCGATGCAAAATTGCATCTATGCAATGATCCAGTTTTGAAAATTGTTCATTCCTATTTTTTTTAATTTTGATTACAAATTTAAATTTTTTAATCTCAATTTTTTCTGCCGTGACCTCTTTCTGGTCCTCATTTGACCGAACTACATTTCATCTCATTACATAATACTATTGATTCGCCCTCTCCTAAAAGAAAAAAATCATTATTGCAGTTATTTGTTTCTTTTTTGGCATTGTATAAAATACTGCACTCATAAACTTCATGTATAAGCATTCAGCAAAATGTTTTACTAAGATCCCTTTCACAATTACAGACAATTACCTCCTTCAAATCTAATAAAAGGGTAGAAACACGTTTTTTTTTTTTTTTATCTTTTACTGTTAGAACATTGTAGGATTAGAACTAAAACAAGTAATTACTGAGATTATAAATACACTTGTTATCTCTGTTTAAGTAAACATTTTAACATAATTTTTACTAAAGTCAACAAGAATTTTATCGTGTCTCTTTGTTTATATACCAATCAGCCACTGCTATAATGGACCAAAAAAAATGCAATAAAAATAAAATATTTATTCTACAGTAATAGAAGTATTTCCCTCACACTAATCTTATAATCATTCAGAATATGTTTAAAAATCTCAAAATTTATTTAGCACCTCATTTAACATTCTATTCGACATTTAACTTAAACCTGGTATTTGCTCGATGTACAACATATCACAATTTTAAAATATTAGAAGGGAATCCTTCCCAACCAACTCGCCAAACTAAACCCCGATTTGGCGAACGTCTTATATCACCTTTGAAATATTTGTTCAACGGAATCTTCCACTTTTTCAATATTACTCGATTTAACTAATATCCTTGAAATATAAATTAGTTTATAATGATTAATTATAATAGTAGTTTCCATGATATTTCCCAAAATATCATTAAAAACGAGTATCTTTAGCTTGTTAAGTTCAACAAAGAGCGGTTTTATCACCAATACTGCTCTATGTTCAGATCTAGTATTGTTGGAGGAAGATACTAAAAAGCTACCGAACAGCTATCACAATTAGCAGTATCAATCCTTGCAGGGCGCTTAACCAAGCCACAGTGCCATGCCAAAAAATTATTGACAAGCTAAAAAAAATTGAACATTGAAGTTAATGTTGAAATAACAAAGGATACCTTTAAAAAAAAAACAAGAACACACTTCCAGCCAATGTTCAGCTGAATGAGTGCTCAAGCAATATTTAGCAGAACCTGAAATAGCTGGGCATAACATTAAATTATCACATTATTTTTTCGGCGCATTTTGATAAGAAACTGAAATCGGTATGAGCCAAAGCAACCAGGCTATGAAACGTATTCGCCTCAGGGATGCTATCCTTTCTGCTGATACTTATGATCTACAAAAAATAAAAGCACTTCTGTCTAAAGATTTGTCGTAATTGACGTTAAAACGTTTTCAGTCATTTCAAGATGGAATGCTTCGGAAAATTGTAAAAGGAACTTATCTACAGACAAAAAAGATATCCAAAAAGTATACCTAACTACCAATAGTAAAAATAAAAAAAATGATTTCTGTACAGTACACAAATTTCATCAATAACTCACAACTATCGGGGAATGATATTTTTAACAAAATGTAATCGAATCTTCCCCCCCCCCTTCACTCCTGACGTTGGCAAAATATCATAAGCCTTCTAATAGACTAATTTAATGTTTCAACTTTCAAACAGAGGGTGAACCCCATCACCCGGTAAGTAAAAATTATATTAGAGATATCAACCCAAGCTAATAAAAGAGATAATAGAAACTCCTTAAAATATAATTTTATTACACTAGAAGAATATAAAATGAGCATAGTGTTTTTCATTTGTTGACGTGAGTTGCAGTTAGGATTTAGAGTATCTGACAATAGAAATGATAGATTATTAGTCACGAATATAGATTTTTATCTGCACGGCATTATCTTAATAAGTTCATTCTATTCTTCCATTCCATTACTCTTACGTTTACGGAAAAGTTACCAAAGCACATTACAAAAAAAAAAAAAAAGAAAAAAAAGTGTTAACATAACAATCAACAATACTATAAAAGTATGTAATGTAATGTACGTTACAAGTTATGTAAGGCTGGAAACAAGAGACGTCAATCGAGCACTGGGTTAAGGATCTCTGCTATAAGTCTACGTTTTTTTTTAACATGTTTATACCGGAAAGAAAAAGCACATTTGGTTGATCATTCTCCGGTTGATCTCCCTTAAAAGCCTACTCTATGTTTATCCTTTGGTCACCAGTGACAGATCTAAATTCTTAAAAATGATTTAAAAATTTACTAGGCCCAATACCGGTCTATGAGTTTTGAAATTTCTTTCGTAGTGGTCTCATAGCATTCATCTCGTGCTTCTAACTTGGGCTAGAACAGAAAGGATATCTTTAGTGTAAGGGGTTTTAAAACTATAAGGTCTATGATAGGTACAATCATCTAATGTGCCACAAGCAAAAGAAAACATACCATAAATGCGGAATAATAAAAATACTATTGCGAATTACTAAAAAGGGAAATATAAAAAAGATTATTCCTACTAACATAAGCCATGTTTTTCTTTTATTAAAACTATTATTTCTTTTTTAAGGTTACATTCACTCCCTCATCATCCATTTATTTTTATTTAACATCTTTACACCATGTTGTTACAGCTGTGCTCGGTGAGGAATTTACCGACGTGAAAGAAGTGCTGAAAAAGATGGCCAACCCGATCCCAGACCCATTCCTCAACATCTATCCATCTTGGACACCGAGTCCCGTCGACATCAGGGACTCTGGTCCTCCGCTGATCCTATCCAATCTGGAGCCAGAGGCTGCTCGCTCTGCAGCCAAGGTGACTGGTCCTCTTGGTGAAGTGGAAGGGTATTCGGGGTTCCTCACGGTCGAACCCAAATACAATTCTAGTCTCTACTTCTGGTACTTCCCATCTAAGGTATAACTAAGCAATGCCATATACAATATATCGATGGCTTACTTCACAGCGGTGAAGGGTACATTTCCACAAGCTTTCCAAAAAATACTATTAAAGGTTCTCTCTTTTAAGAAAATTAATTGAAAAGTATTAATTTTCTGAAAAGAGAGAACATATAATTGTACTAAATAATAAAGTTAGTGGAAACGTACTTAGCACCACTGTGAAGTAAGTTATTGATATAAATAGATTAAACTAATTATTACGAATTATTTAAGAAAAAACTGAATGAAAGGATGTTACAAATCAAAAAAGTATTAAAATGGGCCAATTACATAGTTAGAACGAAGTTATTTAAATTATTCGCCTAACAGTGAATTACTTATTAAAAAAAAAAAAATGCAAACTTGAAAAATCTGTATGTTGGTAAAGTAGAAGCCAGGTTGCTTCTAAGTGTAAATTTCATCCTCAAAGAAATATGACTTAATGAGCAGACTGTAAATTTATCTTTGCGAAACTGAGTTTAAGGCCATATCTAGTACAAAAATAATAATAAATGAATTAACTCAAATTTATAAAATTATGAGAAATCAAATATTTTTTTTTATGAAATAAGAAAGTCTTTTTGAAGAATATACATAATACTAATTATGTAGCATAACTCACATTTTCAGATTTTCCAATTCAATAAAAAATTACTATACATACTTGCCTTAATCATTTAAAGTGCACTTGAAAGCATCATTAGGTTCTTAGTTGCCAAATACCTTCCTCCTTTCCACCTATATCTAACCTTCAAAAATAATAATACGCCGTGTAATGCCACTTGTAATTCTTTGTCCTGAAGGTCTCAAACTCTCCTCCAGAATACAAATTATCCAATTGGCTCCGGGAAGCCGAGAAAGTCAAGACAGCTATCACTGACACACGGGACAACTCAGAATAATAATTGAAAACCAATAGTAAGAAGCAATTTGAGGATTTAACATATTGATATGATTGTTGTAAATTGATACTATTTTGATGATCGTATAGAAACTTGCATAATCAGAAATTTACACATACAAATTTACAGAAAATATGTTCTTGATTATTTATTTGAACGTTTTTCCCGACAGTCACTGACATATTATCCTTTTACAGAAAGGTGCCAAAGAGTCACCTCTTCTCCTCTGGTTACAAGGAGGCCCAGGGGCCAGCTCGCTCTTTGGGATGTTCACCGAAATAGGTCCTTATGAAGTTGTCGGCGGGAAACTGCAGAAAAGAAAAATCTCGTGGCATGAAAGCTATTCTTTATTGTTCATAGACAGTCCTGTTGGCACAGGTGAGTCATAAACATATTATAGCCTACATATTTATACTATACAACTTACCATATCTGTTAGAATATCTGATATATTACACCTTTCGAGAAACATTACTCCGTCTGCTTCAATAAATATGGTACTTCGTTTTCTTATTGAATTACATGTTATTATTGCTAGCAGAACTTTTATGTTGTACTCAAATATAGATTTAACCTTAATTAATTAAAAACATATCTTTGTCGTCCATCAAAGCTCGGAAAATATCTTCCATTCAGAGCTGCGAAAAGACGACTATTGAAACGATAATCTTCTTCCAACAAAATGGAGGTCGTGGAGATGAGAGAGAGAGAACAAGTTGACTTCTTGCCCGTTCTATGATTAAACCTATGCATTTGTACTCCATGACGGATGATGCACGGATCTGCTGTTCTGTCTGACAAAAGCTGTTGTGAGTCCGCACAGTACGTGAAAATACGTAAATATTAAATTTTACGGAAGAAAATACTAATTCAACAGAATGCCTCAATCGGTTAATTCGAGAAAACGACATTTTCAACAACTAAGTCTCTAGCCAAATTAAAAAAACAATTAAACGTTAAATAAAATAAAAACTAGGACCTATGTGTCATTAAAATATATTTCTTGATATTATAAGTTGATTTATAATTAAAATATTCCATGTGTATTAGACTGTTTCAGTTTTAACATATCCCAGTCTGAATTATAGTCATGATATTGCAGTCAAACATTTTTAAGAACTACAACATGCACCAAGTGAAAATTGAAGCACTTACATGATATGTTTTCAGGTTTCAGCTATTGTGATGACGAAGATGGCTACAGGACAAACCAAAAGGACATAGCCAAGGACCTCCACACAGCTCTACAGGAATTTTTTAGGATATTTGAAGAAGTGAGGCCCAGTCCTTTCTTCATTACTGGAGAATCGTACGCAGGTGACTTAAATTTTATTATTTCTAGCATCTGCAAGAGCAAACAAATATTATTTAATTAATATATTTAATAATAAAATATTGGACGCCATCAGTGGGCTAAATGACCAGTCTAGTAGGACAAAATTATCGGGTAAAATTAATATGTCAGATATAAAGTGAAGACCCGGTTATAGCTCTGAGACACGCCATAATCCGGAAACCATTTATGTGTAAACCAACCTTAATAACTACACAGGAAAAAAACTAACTATTCTCGCCGTGTTTTCCCAGAAAATAATACTTTTACTCTGAGTTCAATGGAGGTGGGAGTTGGGAAGGAGAATGAGAAGACACTTCATATCCAACACTCAGAAGATCGGTCCCCAAAGTGGGTGCCCCAAGTGTATCCTAAGGGTGGGGCAAACTAAAAATATGAAAACAAAACAAATAAAAAGAAATATACAGTACATTGCAGTATTTACGTTGTACTGTTTTTTTTTTCTTGATATTTAACCGCCCTATTTTTTTTTTTTGCTAGACAAGAGTGCTACAAAATGTTCTTAGCCCAAGAAAGGTGCCCTAACGAAAAAAGTTTGGGATCCACAGCCCTAGGACACGGTTTTATGTATTCTTTGAAGATACGTATCAAATAGCTCCTCCAGCTTTATTTGGCCTCTTTTGGATCAGATAGGCTGAAATTCATTATGTATAGTTGTATTCCAAACAGATACACCAGTGAGGATGAATTTCAGTACAATTTTAGTCATGTCCAAGTTTTATTTTGATTTTTTAGTACTAATCATACATCCTAATCCCCTTTTTTTTCTCACTTTTAAAACAAAAATTAAGGTGTAATAAATCTTCAGTGATGTAGCTCTGCTGCCCACGCTGTATCTATAGTCCACATTACTTCCTAATCATATTCTTCATCCTTTTTTATCCTCAACAATCCATTAGTATGTATGCTATTGCCTCATTAACCAATCACATTCCCGCTGCTGAAGATTTTATTTAACTCATGAGGTTTTCTTAAAACTCTAAATGCCTTTTATCATAGTAAAAGTAGTATACAATATGTAACTGAGCAAGAATTTTATTTTATTTTTTAATACACTACATCTTTCATTGTTTCACGAATTTTTATTTAACATCAACACAAGGTCCCAGAGTTCTTCCATATTATTATTATATATAGATAGAGCTGTTTGTTATGGAAATGAAAAAATCATCAACAAAATATGAAAACACAACTGAAAAAAATGTTGGTTGACCCTTGTTGGATGTGTGAGTACAGTTAATAATCATTTATGCTTTAGTTGTTGAATAATTTAATGAACAAGTTGTAATACTAAATAAGATGATAGATAAAAAGGACCATAACAACTAATACTTTTGTTGAGTTAAGCTTTTTTTATTATGTTAATATAATTTATTCTAATTCTAAAATTTATTTTTATACGTCAGGAAAACACATTCCCTCTTTGGCACTGGAAATTCATATGCGGAATCTAGAAATGAAGAACAAAATCAACATGAAAGGTATTTGTTTTCACTTAATTATTTAAATAAAAAAATTACCATTTCGATACAAACAGTTATATATACACATGAATATATGGACTAATAATGGGGGCTTATTGTGGTTCTAACAATTTTTTTCCTCAATCATTTTGATTGATATTTAATAATTTGAAATAAATCCCAGGAAAAAAATGAAAACTATAACATTAAAGTTTATAATAATTATAATAGAATTATTCATAATAAATGAATAAAATAAGTAAAATACTAGAAATGAGTTAGTTTATTGCATTAAGTGGATCATTTGCTAGTATAATTAATAAATTTAACTTGTTATTCAAGATAAATATTTTTTTCTTTTATTTCATTAATTTATGTATATTTATAATAATAAGCTACAATGGATCGTTGAAGTATACAATAATTAACTGTAATGGAACTCACTACTAGGCGAAAAGAAGTTTGATCTTGTAATTTCAGGACAATATATTATACTCTTTTTTTTCATATAAATTTATTTTTAATTTAGAAGGTCTGATCGATGAATTTCATTGTTTGATCTGATACAGCTAACAATTTACTGAATGAAAAATATTAACAAGTATAATATAAAAGAATATTTATAAAAGAAGTTGGGTTTAATGTACTCTATTTCATCTATAATTGATTAATTTTAATAATTAATTTTTTTTAGGATTTGCCATTGGTAACCCTTTCATTCACCCGCCTGAAAACTTGGCCTTCTCCAAGTTTTGCTACCCACTGGGTCTCTGCGACACTCCAACCAGAAGAACCATGGAAAGAGTAGAAAAAGCAACAGAATACTTGATCAAGCAGGAAAAAGTAAAACAAGCTCATGGGGTAATTTATTATTTTTTAATGTTTTTAATTTCCTGACAAAAAAAATAGCAATGGTAGAACAATAATTTATAATCATTTGTTTTCTCATTTCAGTTAATGACCATGAACTTGCACCTCTTAATGACAAATTCAAATTTCACCAATATCTACAACATCCTTCATCCTCATGAAAACACCTTGTCTGCCGATTTTGTGGAATACGTTCAATCTGCAGAGTCCAGAGCTTCCCTTCATGTTGGAGATGCTGAATATTCAGGTTGGTATAGTCTACATATAGAATGCAGGGTAATACAGGTCTACAAAAAGAAACATTCGAATATTTTATTTGATTAATTTGGCTGATGTTTTGTTTTATTTTTTTACTGGAACCAAGATTGAACTCAGTTTTCTTTCATCACATACATATTTTTCGAAAATTTGTAATATTTAATGCTAGTTTTGTAATAAAAAAAATTCATTAATATCATGATGCTGTGTGCTATGTCATGGCTATTCAAGCTGTTCTATGGCTGACCAGGGGTTCCACAACTGCATTTTATTTATTTATTCATATATTTGTATTTATATTATGTATCTCTATCGGTTTCTGATGGGAATCTACTTAAAATTCTTAGAAATGTATGTCATATAATCCAAGGAATAGGATACCATCCACCAAGGAATAGGATACCATCCAAGGAATAGGATACCTAATCCAAGGAATAGGATACCATAGGTGCTCTTGCTATGGTATGTTAAATGTAATTATTCATTAGATATCTTCTCCAACAGTATCATGTTTACCAATTTACTAGGCTATTATTATGAAGTGGCATGCAGGGATTCTAAATTATAAAGTGAATTTTGTGTGCATTATGGTATATTTACAATTTAGCTATAATAATCTATGAGAAACCTACTTACTTAAAGTTTAATTACTATACTATGAATTGAGAAATATCGGATGAGATCTTTTATAGTCATATTGAATCTAAGTTTGATCAATCTGGATTAATATTGCCATTCAAAATACAAAATAAAACATATTATGTATTTTGATGCATCTGTCAGCTTTGGTGGTGTCAGCAATCCTTCTCCTCTCTAGGGTCTATGCCTGCGGATTTTCTTCTCTGCCTTGAGTGTCCTTGCCTGGTTGTCCAATGTCTGTCTACCTCTCTCTACACCTCTGAACTGCCTCCGGCTGACCTGTGACTGCCTCTGCTTGTGTTTCGACCTGACTTGCCTGGTGAATCCACCTCATCTGTGTCTCTTTCACCTCTCTGTCTAATACTGTCTGTGTGTCCTTATTCTTGGCCCTCTTTCCTACTTTTTTTCTGAGAGAGTGTCATCTTCCAATCCTTGCCTTCTCATTGGCCTATCCCAGCTTCACCCCCTCCCGAGAGTACTTGGGGGGTTGGATCTTCTGTGATCTTCGGTTGGTTTCTCCTTTTTATGTCTAATATATTTTATTGCCTACGTCCTTGCCAGCATCTGAAGTTTATTTAGTGTGTCCTTTCTATCCCTATGCAATTTCATCACAGGTGGCCCCACCACAGATGTCTAATGGTATGCCATTCTACCTGCTAGTTTGAGCCAACAGGTACAACTACCTTTTCAAAAAAGGCGGACAAGAGGACTCCTGGTTTTGATTAAATTTAACTTCAATTTCCTCTTATCCCAAGATGGTATCTCACTTACATAGCATATGGTAATAAATCTCTCAACTTTACATTTGTATGATTCTAAGAGGAAGTTAAAATGTGATAAATCGGATTCTGCATATGAGTGTATATTTGAGATATCTTTCCAATGGTACCAGAACATTTGAATTTAGTCAAAGTATACCCCAGTTACAAAGATTTCAGGTTGAATTTATAGCAATGTTGTTAATTTTATTTCCTGTATATTTTTATTTGTTTTCAATAGTGAACCTTTCTAATTGGCCAAGAAAAAAATATATATACTTCCACAATATTTGGGGTTTGACCTTTCAAAATACATAGAATCTAGAAATTGAATTTTTAAAAAAATCTTTCAGCCACCCTGCTGTAACTGCAGGTTCGATTTTATGTGATATTTGGCATTAAAGTTACAAATTACTCGAGATTGATCCTCAGAAATCACTATCACTAGTCGCCTATATGTTTCACAATAGCGGCTGGCGAGATATTTTTAACGCCTATATCATTTATGAAGATAGACGCCTATGGTCATTTATGAAGATAGAGGAAAATCTAAAAGTGTTTAGGAGTCACTTTCTGAAAATCTTACCGAAGAAAAGAAACGTTTTTTAATGCTTTGGTATACTTAATACCTAAGCACTTTAACTTATTTTTTACAAAGAAGGATTCCGAAAAAATGAATAAAAATAAATTGCATTGGGCTTAGTTTTGATTTGTAATTTTCAATAATGCACATTCATAACCGACTAAGAAAAAAATAACACTCAAAATTTGGAGTTTTGCATTTCAAGACATGTTAGTGGTAAAATATTCTTATTGAAGTGCAATGATACAATCTGCCACAAAAAGTATTAGTGTTCCAAGTATTGATTAATACGACATATACAGCAAAGGAAGAACGTAAGGAAATTAAAAAAGAAAAAGAAAAAAATGCAAATGATAGCAACAGTACTCGTAAAGCTAAAAAATAAAATAAATTGAAGGTGTAAACAAAAATATAATAATAATGAGAGATGATGAGGTCAAGGTTTGAGGTTTTGCTTCAAGATATGGAGAATCCAAAATAATAAGATTATTATTAGCAAAGATATGACATATTAAACCTATAAAAGTATTACTATGTTATTAAAAGGGTTTAGCAAGGTTTAGAAAGAGTCCACTTTTTTGTCCGTTTTTGGAATAACTCAAAAATTGTACTTTCTAAACTGAACTAAAACTTCCGGAACACTTAAATAAGCTCTAAGTCTGGATAATATGTCGCCGGCGCAAATTTTAATTGAATTAATATTATTGAAGGTACAGAAAAATTTTATATTGTATTTTGATTTCCAAGCGATTAAGCAAGCAGACACAGTAGATATTTTATTATGAAGATGGTCAAAAGTTAACAACTATTTTTGTGTTCTTTTGACCACAACCCTGACTATCTCTTCATAATTTGAAATTATACGGTCAATTATTTATATATATAAAACAGATATTTTATAATTTGTTATTTACGGGCATAATGAAATAGTTAATTCAAATTATAAACTATTACATAGTACTTTGTACCATTTTATTTTTAATTAATAAAAACTTCTTATCTACTCATTTAATAATTTATAACGATTAGATAATGTTTAATGAGTTGTAAAGAAGGGGTAATCAGTAGACTTGTTACCTCCAAGATTATATAATATGATTACAGATATTTTTACGTTATAACAATGAATTAATATCTAAATTGTTTTAATAAAGTTCCCTCAATGTTAAAATATATTTTCTGATGGACTTTAGGAAAAGGAAAGCTTAAATGAAAATTTCCAATAAAAATAAAAAAAAGCTTATATGAAAATTTCCAATAAAAACAAAAAATAGAAATCGTTCCACATACCAAAGAGACTGTATATTTAAATGCTGTATATTTTTCTAGATCAACATGAAACCTTTAAAGTTTGCACAATTTAAAATGTTTTGATAGCGTTGGAAAGACGAGTTTAAGTATTAAACTGATAGAACAGGAGCCGGAAAAAAAGTCAGTTTTTTCACCCCAATTTTTTATTACTTTGATGAAAACTACATATAATTACCAGTCAAAACTGATGAGTCTGCCAAGTATAGGTAAGGGGAATAAAAAATGCCGGCTGTTTCAAAGCTATAAAAAAAACTAATCTTTCATTCGGGGCTCTATATCTTAAACAGTAGGAACAACACTAGAAAATCTAAAAGAACATTATTTAAAGAAGAGCAAATTTGTTAAAATATGAGCCCTAATAGAGTTATTTACGTTAAATAGTTTTCGAGATATAACTTTTTAAAAAGCAACATTTCATAAAAATGTTGTATGCGACGTACTGAAAAATCAGTAGTTAGTGAATTTATTTTGAAAACTTTAATAAATTATTTT
>NW_027107220.1:111374-117241 GCF_000696795.3 Halyomorpha halys
AATAAATTATTTTGTTTCGGAGCTCTATATCTTAAAAACTACTAACAACACTAGAAAATCTAAAAGAACATTATTTAAAGAAGAGTAAATTTGCTAAAATATTAGCCCTAAATGAGCTATGTACATCCAATAGTTCTCGAGATTTATCCTTTTAAAAAGCAACATTTCATAAAAATGTACTGAAAGATCAATAGTTAGTTAATTTATTTTGAGAAATCTATATCTCAGGAACTATGAGACGTATAGATGTCTATTAGCAATCAAATTAAAGCTAGTTTGATGTACTATAAATTAGTTTATGACCTTATAATAGTAGTTTTCATGTTATTTCCTCAAACAAATTGATTTATTGTTTTTCGGACAATAAGTTTGATTTATGAAAAACTTTATTTCAGAAACAATAGGACGTACAGATGACTGTTTGCACTCAAATTAAAGCTAGATAAATTTTATATAATATAGTTAATAATGTTTATCTTTGTAGGAGTAGTAGTTGTTATAATATTTGGCAAAATGAACTCACAAAATGTTAATTTCTAGTTGTTCCTATAAAACGTTTGATTTTTGAAAAAATATATCTCGAGAGCCATAAAACGCACATATGTCTGCCAGCACTCAAAATAAAGGAAATTTAACTTACTATATAGTAGTTTATGACACTTGTCTTCGTAGGGGTAGTAGTTTTTATGATGTTGACTTATGAATATAAATTTGGCAAATGAAAATTTGTCCGAACATTTATAAATCAATTTATTTTAACAAATTTCACGTAAACTATTACTCCTACGAAGATAAACATAATAAACTACTTTATAGCTCATTAATTTCACTAGCTTTAATTTGAGTGCTACTAGATAAATGTAAGTTAATAGATATATGTATGTGCTAATAGATATATGTAAGTCATATGGTTTTTGAGATATAGATTTTTCAAAATTAATTCACTAACTACTGATCTTTCAGTACGTTTCATACAACATTTTTATGAAATGTTGCTTTTTAAAAAGATATATCTCGAAAACTATTAAACGTAAATAGCTCTATTAGGGCTTACATTTTAGCAAATTTACTCTTCTTTAAATAATGTTCTCTTAGATTTTCTAGTGCTCTTGGTTGTTTTAAAGATTAGTTATTTCTAACGTTTTGAAACAGCCGCTATTTTGTATTCCCCCTACGTATACTTGGCAGATTCATAAATTTCGACTAGTAATTATACATAGTTTTCATTAAAGTAATCAAAAATTGGAATGAAATAACTGCCTTTTTTCTCCTCTTGGGCTCTTGTACTATGATTATAAAAACACATATGATTGATTTGAAAAAGGCAGTGAAGTATATTTAAATAATCAAAAACATACCGACTTATAACAAAAATTCTAATTAACCTAGTAGAGCCCGTTTTATGTCATTTGATTAATTTTAACGTTCTTTTGATACCGTACAAATTGGAAGGTGGTCAGTTGAGTTCTATAAGAGTTATGAAAGATTTGTTTTGTTTTTCAAAAAGCTGGCATTAAATACAATGCCATGGATTAGCGAAAAATATTTACGCGACGAAAGAAAATGGAGTTCGGCTACAGAACACCAAAGAAACAATAAGATATTCTAAAATCAATCACATATTTGAAGTAGGTATAGGTGCATTGATCGTCTTTTTCACCATAGGTTTTTTTTTAATTATAGAAACACAAGTCCTCTTTCCTTATTTTCTATACAAGCAATTTAAGAAAATTTGATAAGTGATTTAAAATTTAATCAAAACATCAACAAAATTTTTATCTATCCTCTAGTCTCATTTATAAAAATTCAAGAAAAGTGTAATTACACCATCAACATTATTTAAAATTTTCTGTCGGAAAAAACACGAAATGTGTTACAGATGGTGCAAATTGGTGTGTAGTAATGAAGGTGTTACTGGTCTCATATCAAAGGCCTTAAAAAACTTTGGTAGACAAAAAACAATAAACGTAGTTTTTGTGTGGAAAATATTTAGATAAGTCAGTCATATCAGTAGTAAATTCAAACTATGCTCAAGCGAGTAAAAAGGTAATCATTATAAATAATACTTAGTAGTATTATTTTCCAAGGTAAATTTGTGACAGTTATTAAGATACTAATTAAGAAGGAAATTTAGTATGACTTAACGACCTTCGGTTAACGCGCATCTTCATGCGATGCTTATGTAATCTGTAATGTAAAACATCTCAACTAGTTCTGAATTCACGTGTTAATGTGATTTATAGTGCCATAAGTGCTTAACAACGAGCATTAAAAAAAAAAAAAAAAACTAAAATCAACTGAAGTATAGGAACATATAGATAAAAAACTTATCTATATGTTCATATACTTAATACTTAAATATTATTTAAACTATTATATATTATTTACAATAGTGTAATAATTATTATAGATTAAAAAAAAAACACATATATTTCTTCCAAAAAGTAAGTCTCCCAATTTATTAAGTACTCACTTTTCCTTGGGAAAAAAAATTAAAAAATCTCTCTACTGAATGGTTAGGAAAATCAACTTAGTCCGGGTGTCAACTAAATATCAACCTTGAGGTAAGATATATGTATGTACCCACTTTAGTCAACCAGAAGAAATCGTTAAATTTTTACTCCTACTAAGTAGTACATAACACAATAAATAGATCAATAATAATAAACAATTAATTATTTATAGGTATTGGACCAGTATATTATCGCTTGGTCCCAGACTTCATGAACTCTGGAATGGAGTACTTGACTCCTCTCCTTGGACATTACCCCATTCTACTGTACTCCGGGCACATGGACATCATCGTGTGGTACGGTTTCACAAGATCTGTGGTGGAGTCGCTGTCCGGACCTTGCCCGCACACAGCATGGTGGGTTGGCGGTAAGTTCGCTGGGTACCAGCACAAGTGCGGGCACTTGGAGTTCGCCCTGATCCACGCAGCGGGACACATGGTTCCCACTGACCAGCCAGAGGCGGCCAAAGACCTTATTGATGACTTTATAACAAGGGCACTACAGAAGTAAGTGAAGCTCAAAACAAGCTTAGAACAAGAAGCTCTTCACATTAACAAAACTACAAGGCTAATCACGATTTTTAATTATTTATTTTTTTGTAACATTAATTTTATTACAGATAATACAAGAAGTGTTAACTTTATAAGTTAGAAACATCCGTGTAAATAGCTGATTTATTATAAAACTCTGTTTTTATCCGCTGAAAAATAAATAAATATTTTTTTTTATAAGAAACTCTCATTCAAACCTTGCCAAGCCCAAACTTGACAATTTTTTTTTAATAAACTTTTTTAAAGTTTTCCAAAGTACAATACCTAACCCTGTACTTTGAAACTCCATTGTAAACATACTTTACATTAAAAGATTCCTATTTAAATAATTATTTACATACGATATAACTTAATCTAAGATTTATAAATACATGTAAAATAAATTAGTAATTAAATGCATCAAAAAAGTGAACAAATAAAAACAGGGGGGTTAAGAAATGAAATAAAGTAAAAGTTAATGAATATAAAATATACTAAAATAATATTGAAAAAATAAGTAAATACCTAAAGAAGACTATTTTATCCATTATCAAAGATTGTTCAAATATGAAGTCCAAAAATCTAGGGATGAAAACAAAGGTTCAGGAATTTCTTGACTGTATTGATTAAATAGGATTTTAAATACAACACATCCTGTCAAAGCTGGTACGAGAAAAACATCGACAAATAAATTTTGAAAACAGGACGTTAAGATACGAAAGGTGTGAAACAAGACCACTGGCAGCTAAGACAGAGAGAAGTAAAGGGAAACTTAGATGGCCTTTAAAGGAATAGGTAAAATTTAATTAAGATAAAATCAAAAATAAGGGAGTGGAATAGCTCAGTAGTAAGGCACTGTGCTACTAACTCCAACGAGCTCGGATCCGGATGTAACAGATAACAGATGTAACAAATATAAATAAATATAACCGATGTTACAAATATTCTGTTATTGAAGCTGTGAGTCAACCCCATGGGTTCGGGAGCCCTCCTGGGATCCACCCGGCCTCATAAAGTGGGTACTTTTAATTGGGAAAAAATCTGGCGGTTGATCATGATTCTCACCAAATCACCTCCTAGCACAACCATTGGTCCAACAGTACTTCCTTATAAAGTGCTGCACCATTGACCCTTCCTGGGTTGTTGCGGTACAGATTTTTTTTTAGAAAAAAAATAAATGTATATTTTTAACCGCGAAATAAAAGTCAACCCCCCGAGGCCGGAAACGAAACTGCACCAGGAGACATGAGATTGCTACGGAAACGTCTCAACCTCCTTTGCAACAGCGGCCACGAAAATGAATATCTATTACCTCAGGGGCAAATGACACTATGTCCATTTAGTTTTTATTATTTAAATTATTATACATTTTTATTCCGCTGTTTTACCCCGACATAAAAAATAACTTACCTAAATCAATTTTATGAGGAGTTGTATACTTTTAAAAGAATAATTACACTTCTTGTTGGAGATAAACATCTGTTCAAACTGAATAAAGTATGGAAACATGGCATAGTGAACTTTAATGCGGACACATAGCTAAAGTTAGCCAATAACTGGTTGAAGTGAGAACTATTGAATCGATTCAATATGTATTCATTGATGATAATGACATGTCGGCCATTACCACTACACTATGTGACATTTTCCCGATTAAGTAAACATATCCTATTCTCCTTACTTTTGTACTTGACAAGAGATCATAAATGATTATTCATTGGAACATCGCCCAGTTGACGCAAACTCGGTGAACGTCATTTATATTCAAGAGTTCCACTTGAGTTAATCATAAGACCCTCAGGATTTTCCGAAGTCATTATACAATGGTCACTCTCATCTAGATCGTCCTAGATTGTGAAATTTTAAACGTTAAGCTCATTAAAAACTCATGCTTTAATTTTCTATGGCTATATTGGTCTCCAACCAAAACTATATCAATATCCATACACCTTTAGTGTTAAATGACTTTTTTTTAATAATTTGACTTCACCACACACCGTTCTAAGCTACTCTAAAACTGCAGAGTTGTTATTTGAAAACGGTATAAACGAGATGTAATCATACAATAATATAATAAAAAGTGTAGAATAAATTCTCTTTATTGCAGGCTTTTTCCTAATAAAATACTGTCGCTTGATAAAATAATGATGGTGTACGAAGAATTTTATATGATAGATTGGTTTACGAATATTATAGCTAACGGATGTCATAACATTCCAACAATAAACCAGGAGAAGAATCCTTGATTAAAAAAATTGAAACCACCGTTTTAATTAGATAATCCAAGCCCCTTCTGCATGTTTTACAATAATATATCGATATTCGATATCGATGTCTACATCGTTACATTGACAAATTTTGCTTACGAAACAGAATATGGTGCACAATACGACGAGTCTGAAATCACATTCACTGGCAATGTTTTAGTAAAATATTTTTAAATCTTTTATTATAGATCCTGATCTACCCACGCTCTCAGTTGGCACGGAATCAACTGGAGATTTTCATGACTTCAGTATGACCTCTAACCTTTTTTTACTACGTATTTTTTAGAATAAATAAAAATAAATAATTACTTTTAAATAATAATAATAATAATAATAATAGTCACAGCCAAAAAAGTAAGTATTTATACTAAAAATTTATAAAAAATTTGTTTTTTAACAGTTTAATTTAATCACAGTCTTGCTTTATGTACATATTCTGTGTATGTATATGAAAAAACAATGAAAGTTACCTCATTTGAATGGAACCTTCTATGCATATAGATTGGGATACAAATATTAAAACAAAAAAAAATTATAATACAGGTATTGATTGGAGA
>NW_027107220.1:118026-120123 GCF_000696795.3 Halyomorpha halys
TATATACACCTCATTAAAATACAGGTAATCGATAAAAGATAAATAAATAGCCAGAAAATTGAAAGCATTAAATCACCCAGCATCAATAATTTAAAAAGGAGCGATGCTTCAATGCACCCAGTGATATGCTACCACAACCACTGGAAGGGGAACCGTGGAAGAATTTTATAGGTCCTCATCGTTTTATACTAGGATCGTTTCAAAAAAATCAAAATTAAAAGTACCTATTGTGTAAAAGAAATTATATCAAACTGAGATATATCGGGAAAATACATTTATGGTTCATCAACATTTTATGATTTTTTTATTTTAACATTATTATTTTTCAAATTAAGAATGAATAGTAATCCAGAAAGCTTTTACTGAACTCTAATAAATGTACTTATAGATACATAAATGCCCATTCCAAGGATGGATTTTATTAGAAGGAAAAATAAAGAAATATTTATTTATTTATTCCAGTTTGTTTTTGTAAAAAAAAAAAAAAAAATGGGAAAAAGATCTAAGTAAACAACAGCTGTACAAACATAATTAAAGTAACAGACAATACAGATATGTGTCTTATGGTTATTAACCCTATAAAACAGAAGAAAAACTAATAAATAAAGTTTATTACTATGATTTTTTGAACCCTCTCTTTCTACAATTAACCTAATAATGCTAAAAAATACGTATAGTAGTGAAATTTTCACGGATACGAAGTTATTATAACAAAGGATTACGTATGTCCTTATATACACATATCAACCTCTTTGCACATGTATGATTGATTTTCCTTAATCTTAAAATTAGATTGTATAAAAGATGCGGTAATTCAATATCTTTAATATAACTACTCTATAACGTTCATTTGAATTAGTAGTTATCCATATCTTATCTCTGCTTGTTTGGGAGTACTACTGTACTGGATAGAAGTTGCAAATTAAATTATTGTTTAAATAAAATAAATTTTATCCATTTTTAGTATCAAAACAATTTATATTTCTTTATAAGTCCAACGTTTGGGCTAATTCGGCCATCCTCAAGGACAATCTGTCACAAACAGCTTTTATTACACATATGATTTTTAACAATTTTAAACAAATAAAAATATTGTTAATAAATTATCATACCTTAATACAATTTAAGGACTACACTCATTTTAAAAAACTTTAGGCTGACTATTCTGCCCAGGCAATTAATTTCAATTCAAAAATTAATACATTCAAAAGAATACTTGAGTCCATTTCCATATCAGAAAACATAAATTATACAATGAACTTTTTAAACAGACACAAGAAATCTGAACTAACACTGCAGAGATTTTAAGTAAAATTAATTTATAAAGAATATGGGATAAAATTAATGTTGATAATTATAATTAACATTGATATGAATTTCAATAATAAAGGAAATAGGAAATTTAACCAAAATATAGTTGAAATAAATAAATTAAATGCCTGACCTGAGTGTGGGAAAGGTTAATAAATAATGTAGTGATAAATTATAATAGTGAAAATTAGCTATGATTAAAAGTTTTAATTTAATATGAACAATTCACAAAATAGACAAGCTTTTAATAACTAAAAAAATAAAATGGGTAATTAGATATAAGCTAAGAATTGCTTCTTAATAAGTTTATATGATTCCCCAATGTTTTAATGTCTCATAGGGTAATCGAGGATTGAAATTAATGACCTGGGCACAATAGCTAGCATAAAGTTTTTATAATTAAAATTGATGTGGTTCTACAATTGTATTGATTCTATGATAATATATTAATACTATTGTTTAAAATTGTTAAAAAATTATATGTATAATAAAAGCTGTTGGTGATAGATTGCCCTTGAGTATGGCCAAACGTCGGACTCATAAAGAAATATAAATTTTTTTGAGACTAAAATTGGATAACATTTATTTTATTTAAACAATAATAACCAGTCTCAAGAATGTATAAAGATTATATATTAAGTAAAAGATAATTAAACACGCGAAGTCATGAATGTTCTATAAACATTTATAAACATAAACAACGATATTAAAAACATAATTCCTTATAAATAGTCATTAATATTATTCGTTCCGCACCAGAGCCGCAGTCAGCTGAGTCTGGAACCA
>NW_027107220.1:120374-122443 GCF_000696795.3 Halyomorpha halys
CAGTCATTATCCTATGCTGTTTCTATAAATTCAAACTATTTGAGTCTTAAAAACTGCCATCAAGGGATTACTTTTCGAAAGGCATTGCGTTTTTACCAGTTATCAATTAGATATCTTCATAAATTATTATTACCGTTAAAATACATATTATATTAAGGAGTAGTATTGGATAATATATGCCCTAATACTACATAAATCAACAAAGTATTTATTTACATTTAATATACCCATAAACAATATAACACAATAAGCATGATTCAGGTAGATGGTCTTGTGATAAAATATATTTACATCATGAATACCTAGCTTGGTGGGTAGAAAGCTGCAGGTACGTGTGCTGTGGTATTTGTTGACATCAAAGCCGTGATATCCATGATCTAAATAGCCTTTTGCATCTTGCAGTGGTCAAAGTACCCTACTTCACTTCCCTGCTCAAAGTATTTATCCTCTTTTATCCGCAACTCAGCCCGATTTTCCTACTTGTGTATTAGTGGATGTTACATTTGGGTCGTTTCTTCAATGGTTTCTCGTAGATCCACCCCCGAAGCATATATCATAAAGACTACCCAATAGGTATTTGTGGTAAACCATAATTGACCTATCCTGAGCCATGCTGTAGGTAGCATTCTTATAGCAGATACCTATGGTTTTATTCAATTAGGCCTTAAAAGGCTCCTAGGATTTCTATAGAGGACTTCCTATGCGTTAAGAGGTGTCAATAACTTTTATGGATTATCATTGTTTCCCAGAGTCAAAGACCACCAAGATTCAGGCAATATTCCTCAGTGCCCCACCTGAGAAGCTCCTGAAACGGCAGAACATGTACAAGTGCATTGGACCTTCATGGGAGGAGATCAAGCCAGGAGGCCGAGAAAGACCGGTATCTTCATACACGCGAGTCAGACTTTCCCTGTTTTCCCGAAGAAGAGAACAATATTTTCTTCAAGTAGTTCATCTACGAGTGAAAGCAGATGAGGGGGCTGTGGGACTTAACGTTGGGAAGGGTTCGATCACCCGACATAGGTGAGCCACCAGAAGAAGAGGTGCTTAGGGATGGACAAGGTTGAGGAGGCACTAGAACGGATACAGCCCCTTCAGTAAGGAGCTCTTCCAAGCAATGGCCAGCACCGCAATAATGCTATTTTATTATTATTAAGGCAATCCACAGCGAAGGTGATGTTTGCCTAGTGAGCAACCTATTCTAACCATGGGGGTTCAAGTTTTTCATTTTGTGGGATCGCCAATTAATGAAAATCAATAAGTCAACGCCCCAAGCCAGATTCGAACCGGTGGTACCCGCGAAGATCTCAGAACGTTGGACCTAGGCCTAGGACTGTGGGTTTGAAATATTCCCGCTAGGCTAGATGTAACTGAATTATTCTGAAAATGTTCCCGTAATTCATCTATTACTATGAACAGGTCATTCTTTAGGTCGTTACTAAGAGGTTTGAAATCGGCTATATTAAGGCTAAATGTACCGATTTTTACTGTTTTTTTTCAAGAGATGGCAGCACTTTCGGGGCAAATTTACTTTTCTTCTCATTTGAATACGGAATAATAAATATCCCATCTGTAAACGGATTTACCATCTAGAACCCCATAAAAGTTACTGAAATTGGTTCATTAATTTCTGATGTAATTATTTTGGGATTTAAAAAATTTATCTTTGTTATTATTTGTAAATCAAAAAAAGTGAGCTTATAGGCACTTTACCACAAGCAAATAAAACAAGTCTGCGCAAACAGATTAATTTTTGGTAGCATAGGATGATCGTAAAGAGAAAAATATGATTTAGGATTAAAGCGCGAGATTTGTAATTGCTAGGGCCGAGGAAGTGCCAGCTTACCCCTGTCTGCTTGATCTATGTATTTCCAAGCAAATTTTTTTTTTAATTATTTTTTTTTAATACGGATATTTTTTATTTTTTCACTAATACTAAAGTGGAATTCCGAAATGAGAATACAACATTTTTAAAATTAAAATAATTTTAATTTTAATAAAGATGTTTTTACATTTCCCTGTCAAAATATTTCAATGCTAAATTTATCATTGTAATCACTATATTGTTT
>NW_027107220.1:123428-124767 GCF_000696795.3 Halyomorpha halys
GGTGGGAAAACTGAGGAAAGCATCAGCCAGAATTACAGGTTGTAAGGTGTTCCTAGCCAAATATAACATGGATACACTATATAAACCAAGTAAAAAAAAGTGGTTGGTTGCCTCGATCACCGTGGAACAAAAAAAGGGACAATGAAGCTGCGAGAATGGACGCCAAGAGAGAAAGAACGTGGATGACCATGATTGACCTCTTGCGGCAATGGTACACCTGGTGCGAGACAGGTTTTCGGAGGTAGTTTTGGAATGGCCACATCTCGTTGGATGGGGGAAGAGAATTCGACAACTCCTTGATCCGAAAAGAAATGAAGGATATCGATGTGGCACCTTACACACCAGGAATGATTGAGGTCGAATTGATTCTCTGGAATTCGTCCGAGGCACTCTTTTTGCGTATTGCTCACAATGTACTGTTGTAGGGCAGAGTGCCATCCACTCATTATCACTTGCTTCCGTAAACTTTCTATTTCTTCCCTAATGTGTCTACGAAGTGCCTGGGGATATCAACTCTCCTTCACGTGCTTCACCCTATCCTGCTTCAATGTGATTTCGTGCACCATTTTTCCTGTAGCTCTCGGTACTTCCCCTTCTTTACATAAAATATCATCATATTACTTCAATATTGCCTCTTTTCTACTCTCCCTCTAGTTAATCACGCCCGTTCTCACTTACAGTCACACACGAGTTTCTGACAGCTGTACCTCTTTACTCCAATTCTAATATTCCACTGAACCCCACTATATCTTATTTTCGCTACCTCCTTTTACAAAATATTTCGTAGTCAATGATTATCAGTGGATAATCAATGATTATCTGGTTATTTCGAGGCATTTTCCTCATTACATGGACTGTTTTCCTTTACATGGACCTTTCCTCCCTTAGCCCCCCAGGTACGCAATTACATTTCTGTTTTCCCTTTAATGCTGCAAGACCTAACCAGAGTGATCAACTGACAGTTAAATACTCTGACCTGTAGTTCCCTCTTTTCACCAGTGATCTCTCTAGGGCCTCTCGGCACATGAATGTGTTTCCCAGGGTCAATCAGACAGTTTACTCCTTTCTTCGCTCGTACAATAGGCAAACCGCCGTGCTCCTCTCACATGGTGGTTCTCAAACGTGTGGTCGCCCCTCTGTGAGTAAACTCCTCAAAACTCTCCTCGATTCTACCAGTTTTTTCGCTTCTTCCCCAAGTCCTCCTCTTGCCTTGACCACAGGAGATACCTACCGCAGATGCACCGCTCAATGATCTACAGGTTGACACTTTCACTAGGAGAGGATATAAATGGATAACCATATTTGATCTCTTCAGTAACGCAGCAATGGCGCATCAGGT
>NW_027107220.1:126360-131709 GCF_000696795.3 Halyomorpha halys
TCATATTTTTGCATCTTATTTTCCTTATTATTGGATTGGTGCTTTTTTAACCTAATTTCAGTAATTTCTATTTTAGAAAAACAGAAAATGCACTTTACAGATCCGAAATCGGACCATCCGTTCAAGAGTAAATAAAAAAGTAAATTCTGGTGCGTCCCAGGAAGGGTACATTTAGCCTTAAGCAATACAGCCAGAATTTTGTCTACCTGGAACATTGTCGGCTTGTCGGGCCTGATAATAAATTCCGAGAAAAGGGTACCAACTCAGGCTGTTGTAAACATACTTAAATCCTTTCTTCCGTAAAATATTACTTTAGCTCCCCCAAAGTAGCGCGAAACCAATTTTATTTCACCAGAGTGGGATTTATTAAATTCTATTGTTCATATACTTTTAATTCTTGTTATTTATTGTGATAAATAATCAGTTGCCTCATTATTTGTTCTTTGTTTTTTCGTTGTTTTTTTTTTGTTTCTGTTATCTTTTCTTTTAGTATTTTTATAGTATTATAACAAATTCTAAAAGAAAAGATTATTACATACATACACATTACATACATACAGTATGCGACTTCCCTTGTATTATGTACACTTTTAAAATAAAATCCTGCATTGGGTCATTACGCAAGATTTAAAAAAAAAAAAATGTGAGTGTGTGCACATATATATATATATAAAATAAATAACCTAAGTATCAATATTCTAAATAAGAAAGCGGGATATTTGTACAAGGGGATTCCGGAAACCTATTTGGGATGCAGGAGTCATCGCTTGTTATCGGTTGGGCACAGAGATATTGGCAGACAGCCTACCCCTCCATGCCCAGTTGGAGAGCTCTGTTCGGACGGTGCAGATACCATTCAGTCATGGACTTGCTCCGTGGTGCATTACTTGTCCTCTTCGTCGGGATCGCTGTCGATGCTGCTCAAGAAGAAGTTTTTCTGAAGTATATCTTCACTAGGTATGGCGGTACTAAAGGGATCACATTTGAGGTGAGTCTGTAGTAGATAGTAAAATATATATGTGTATATAGATATAAGACAAATAACTGTATAGTGTATAGATTTTTTCAATTAAATTCACATAAAATAGATTATTAGAAAACATTTTTTTTCTATTTATATAAGGTTACTATTACAGTTAGGATTTAAAAACTATAGAACAACAGTAAGTCTAAAAGTTAGATAAAAACAATTCCCTGAATTGAATTTAAAATATTAAGTTAGCTAAAATACTTTTTTTACCAATAAAAAATAACTACTTCTATTGTAATTTATTATGTACGAAATATAGAATTCCAAGGGTAAATTATTTTACATAGCATATTCTACAAGTCTTTAGGGCTATAAATTAAATTAATGAGTAATATGTTTTGTTCATTCACACAATAAATGAATCATAAAATAATTTATGGGGCTGTCATAAAAAAAAAAAAAAATTAAATAAAGAACGTTTATAATTTGTAAATTGATATTTAAAGGTTAAACGCTGCGTAAATAGTAAATAATATTGAAATCCCTCGTCAATTATACTTTAATTCAGTGTATATATAGTTTTTGTAAATTGTTGATAGTGCATTGCATTATTTTTCATTTTAATAGAACAATGAACCGGATAATGGGCAAAGTGCCTGAAACGTTGTTAGAATGTTAAAATAAAATATATGGGCTAATATCTTTCGGAAAAAGAAAACATAAAACAAAGCAATAACGTTAAACTGTGAAGTGAAAACTTGTGAATTATTATTAAAGAATTAAAATACACACAAGTACTATAAATTTATTATTAAGGAATAATACATAAGTTTTTGTAATTTGACATGTTCTGATACATAAAATTAGTATTGATTGTAGAGAGTCATTAATTAACTAGACACTCGCCAAAAATGACATAGATCCTAATTTACTTATTTGTATACAAGACTTTCAGTACCCAAAATACAGAGATGTCTGTGTCTTTTGGCGCTTGTACAAGTATTTACAGGGTAAAGTCATAATTTTAGAGTACAACATAATTTTATTTAAAAAAAATTAACTAATCGTATCAATAGTTGGTATGTTCGAATGTAAACTGTTTTGATCGAGATGAGCCAAAAATAAATAAAGGCAATGTACAAAAAATAAAACAAAAGAAAAATATGACCTTTTCAATTCAAAATTCATCCAAAAATTATGTTGTTGACGTGATGATGTTAACGGGTCATTGTATTTGAACAGATTAAAAGCCAAGATCCAGTACATACGGTTTGTTTTTGTTTTCTGTATGTATGGCTTTCTTTGAGGATATTCCAGTAGATATTCTATAATATTAAACACTGCAAAATTCTCTATATGATCTATTTGATCAGTAAATTTTAAATTTAATTATTTAAAAATTAATTACAACATTCTCTCTCAACAAGCAGACACATCAAACATTCAGAATGACCTTGCTCTTATCCGCATGTATATGAATGCAGCCTATTTGTTAAGTGACATGACGTCTTTGTTTTTGTAAATATGATAGTGTTCGAATTTAGTAGTCCTTTCATAAACTTTGAATCTCTTACTGTTAGTGATTCATCCTAAAATCGTGCCAACTGAGCTATAACATATAGTTATTATACTAGTTTACATTAGATATAATACCTTTTTTTCTTTGATTTACTCGAAATTAAAGCGATATCATGTTCATTCGTATAAATAATGTAATATTATCAAGAACGTCTACACAGTACATACAATTGGCAAAGCTGCTTACTATGACTATCTTTAAGTAACAGTCAGTGTAAAAAGTAATTGCGTTTTCCTACTGAAAAATATCACTTCGGTTTAGTAGTTAAGATACAGCTATTCATAAACTTATATTAAATCTGAATTTTATTCCCCGATACCTCATAGCAAGGATGTAAATGAACGGATGTTTTATGTGGGCTGCGATTTTTCGGTTGGAATATTCTAGTCTGAATATTTTGAGACCTAATTAATTAACCCGTTTGCTCAAAAAAAACTTCAGATACGAACGACGAACAGACTAAACATATTTTTTTCAATATTTTGAGCTAAAATTGCTCTAAACATTCTTGGAACATAACTGTTTACTTTGAGCAAAAAATCTATGAATTAGTTTAGTCATTAGCTTAAAAGTATCGTTTATAAGCACAGACGGACAGACTAAACACATTTGATACATTCATTTTTAGTATCTTGAGCTTGACTGGTTTCAAAACAGTCAAAAATAATTTGAGCCATCAAAAATAAAAAATAAAACTGAACCGTTCGTTCAATCGTCGCACATAACACCCATGGCGCTGTGCTATCTGATCCTAGAATGAGTATTGACCAATGGGAACGCACTTTGTTATTTCCGTCCGCATCTTTAAAATCCGAAATATTGTGGTCTTCCTAAGATAAAGAAATACTGAAATAACAATTGAAGAATTCATAAAAAAATCTCGCAAAGAAGGGCGTTTGGGGTCTTTGAGGGCCGAAATCTAATAAAACAAATAAAAAGCAAAAAATCGGTCCAACCTTAGAGATAACGTCAGCCAAACCAAAGATCGAAAATAAAAAGAACCAATAAGGAAAATAAAAAAAATAAAAAATATATTATTGTTTCAATAAATTAAATTTAAATCATTTTAGTCTCGAAACATTTTTATTCTATTATTTTATTATCCTCAGGAAAAATCATAATACAATTTTTGGACTAAATCGTTTAAAAAACTACTTCATGCAGGCTATTCTACCTAGGTCAATCCAACAAATTACCCTAATTAGTCAATTTTCACATTAAAATAAAAATAAAAATTATTTATTACAGTCACCTTCTTTGTTAAAAATAAAAAGATAAACATTGTTGTGATAATTTTTTAACAAAGAAGGTGACTGACTATAATGAATAATTTTAATTTTAATTTTAAAGTGAAAATTGATAAATAGGGTAATTTGTTGGATTGAATTGGGCAGAATGAAATATTATTTATTTAAATAACATTAATCGGTCTCAAGAAAGTGTTAAGATTATTAATAAAGAAAATATTATATGTCTTATAATCCAAAATCCTTAATGCTATTTACTTTTTTAAAAATCAAGTTATCCATTAGGACTTCAATGTTCCCTGATGTGGCCGATTTGGTCAGAACTAGATTTCTGGTTGCTTTCCATGATCAACTCCTTAACCACCCAAATCCACTTGTTGTTCCTCCTTCATTACCTGATAATCCTCCAAGGCATCTCAAAAAGAAGATGGTCTCGAAATTAGCTGCTCTAGAAATGTAATTGAAGTTCTATCAATGGGTAGATTTCTGACAAGACATTGTCATGGAATTGTAATATAACTGATATCTCATTTCTATGTTATAAGTATTTTTATTACAGTTGTAAATATTAATAAACAAATTGTTAAAGGAATTATTTATAAAATGTAATAATTCATATTAACAAATCCTATGGAGTTAATAATATTTAACTAATTACATAATTATTATAACTTAAATATTACAAACCCCACCATGTGTTATGCGAATCAGCATTTCTTCATCACTACGTATTTACGTAAAAACAAACTTCTATTTAATACGTCAAGCAACTGAATTAAAGCCTCCTTATATGGATAAGGAAACTGATAATTTATTTTATTGCATTACATAATACAATACGCTAAGCTCGTCTAAGAGTAACAGACAATTATTACCGACGCTTCTTCCAAACTAACGCATCTTCTTCCAATCTATCTTCAATTTGTGTGATAACAGATATCTGAACCTCTTCTCGTTCAGATATCTATCTTTTTGTCAAAATAAATTCAAAACATGTAATTTTGGAGAAAAAAAAATCATGATTTTTAAAAATCTTTCTTACGGGAATTATTGATCATAACGAACTCTAATAGGAGCCAAATTGAAGATCTTTAAATTCACCAAACAATAGCTTATGGTTACCATATTAAGAATAACGGTTTTCATGATAATAGCCAAAACAAATTTTGAAATATTGAGTTTTCGCCATTTAGGAAAAAAATATGGTTTTTGAAAAAAAATCATCACGAAAAATTTTGAACGTTAAGAGGTCAATTACGACTTAAATATTATTAAATTTACTAAACTTTTAAATAATCTAATCTGATAATAATCTAACATAATTAATAATTAATTTGTTTATTGTTTTTCAATATGCTAAGTAATGAATGAAAAATAAGCGTAAAGTTTATTTATTTTTTTTGAATAATATGAACCCCAGTGGCGTGCATCTGAAATAGATCAATACCTACTTTTCAAGGACTCTCATTGTACTTATATTATAGTCTAGGTAAAAATTAAACTATTTTCTCACAGAACACATGCATTATAAATTTAAAAGAATAAAATAGAAT
>NW_027107220.1:132179-134698 GCF_000696795.3 Halyomorpha halys
ACGGTTTAGCTGTTCCCCAAATTTCAATTCCGTAGGTCTGAGTATAGTCTCATAAGTTTGTTTTCTAGTGAGAGATGAGAGGTCCGGCTGAGCAGTCGGTATAGTTGGCTGAATCGTCTGTTGAGTTCTTGTCTTTAAAGTCTAGTATGTTGGTTCCAGGTGGGTCTTTTGTCTAAGATTGGTCCAAGATATCGCACTCTGGGTAGAGGAACATTATTAAAAGTAACAGCTGGACAGAAGCTGCGGCGGAGAGAGAAAGTCACAGGGGTGTATTTCGATTCGTTGACTTTTATCCGCCATTGGTTACACCATTGCTCAATCCGGGTGAGGTGTGTTTGGAGATTGGATGAGGCTGTTAAAGGATCAGGATGGGAGGATAGGATATCAGTATTATCGGCAAATGTTGCAAGGGAACGTGTCAGGATTGATAGGAATGCCAGCAGTGAAGAGGATGTAGGAGAAAAAAACCAAGACACTGCTTTGGGGAACCTCTGCGAACTCGAAAGGTGCGATTTGAGATGTAGGAGCGGAGGATAAGGTATAAGGGGTAAAATGGAGCTTGAAAATCAATCCCGCATGCCAAACCCGGTCAAAAGTTTGCGCTATGTCCAGAAAGGCACCCGAGCAGTATTGTTTCTTTTCAAGAGCTGAAGAGATATAGTCAACGACTCTGAGGTGAGGCCTTGTTGAACTGTAGAGTTCCTTGGGCGTAATCCGAATTGATACGCGGGAAAACTCTATGATTCGACTATCGATAGGATACGTTTTAGGTGGATTTTCCAAAAAATTTAAAGAGGATTAGAAGTAAACTAATAGGTCTATAGGAAATAGAATTATTAGGAAACCAGAAAGTAAAAGTAGAATATAAATATTAATGAATCCGCAATATAAATAAATATAAAATCAGAACACAAAATAAAATAAATTCTTATTCTTAATTGAGATTTAAAAAAGTACTAAAAACAAAGAAAAGAAAAGAAAATGATAATTAATTCAAAGTACTACCAATGTATACAAGCACTAACATATATAAATAAGCGCATATGTACAAATAATTCTGTAGGTACTTATGCACATTCCACGATACTTGAGAAATGTTTAAATAAATAGAACTTTGAATAATTGTAGAATATATATAAAAAAAATTATTCAATTCAGATACTAATTCTAATCTTAAATTATGGTTTTATGATTAGCCTGTGTCGGTTTGAGATGAAAGAAGGTTTCGTAAAAGGATGGATTTAAATGAAGATAGGGAAGTAGCATGTCGGATATTAGATGGAAGGGAATTCTAGAGGACAGAAGAGCGGGCTAAAAAGAACTTTTAAATGTTTTGGTTCGGTGAGAAGAATATAGAAGTTAGTATGACGAGATCTTGTTTCTTGTGAGCGGACAGAGGATTTAAATTGGAGGAGACTGTGGATGTAGGAAGAGTGGTGAAAACTGCTTGTTTGGAGTTGGTAACATCCGAGAAAATATTGCCTCCAGTTAAGGGGAGGCACTTTGGTGTCGAAGACAAAGATAAAAAAAAAATCATGATTCGCTTTAATCTGATCTGTAAAATCAAGAGGCCTCCGGATGCCACTCAGCCGTAGTCGAAGTGGGGGAAAATGAGTTTACAAGTATACAAGGAGTTTATGTATAGGTTGAGGGAGTAGGTGTTGGGAGCGGTGGATTAGAAGAATAAAATTCAGTATTGAAAAAAAAAATAGTAATTTTTATGCCAATATACGATAAACAAAAGTGAAGTCTGTCGATGGGTGAATTTTTTAATTCTTGATTTAAGAAACTCTATAATTGTTTGTTAAAAAAAAATTGACATGATACATTTTAGCTATAGGAATTACAAATTAGACTATACATAAAAGTAAATTATATCAAAATTTTCAGATATATAAGGAAAGTAAAGTAGAATGTGTGAATATGCGCAGTATTATCTATGTATATAATATTTTTAATTGTATTTTTTGAGTTATATGCGAAGAAAATTTTCTTTTCATCTTTTTTCCTCTTTTTCTCAGGAATTTATTCTCATGTTAGAAAATTTTAAGATGAAAAATTATCGAAAAAAAATCGAGCTATGAGCAAGATACCCCCGTAGGTACAAGTCTATCTTGAGGTTTTGTCCTTAACAAAACCATGTTGCAGAATTAACTAACATTATTACATATTCATTAGATCTATATGGGATTCTAGAGTGAATAAAATTACTTCATCAAAATGTGAAAAAATTAAGATAAAATTGGCAGAAACGCCACTCTGGCTTAGGCCCGATGATATATAATTTTACATATCTTAATTAATAATGGGTGGTATAGAACATAGTGATGAAGAACCTCAATTACAATAGGAGCATATTTTTAATTCAATGAAATAGTTTTTAATTTATTTTTTACGTTTTTTGTGTGACGATTTTTAATTATTATTAATTTTTAATTATGAGAGATAGTTGACCGTGGATGATAAATGAGGAGAAGATGGTTGGGGGTGCGGTCAATGAAACACAAATAAGTTAATCA
>NW_027107220.1:135843-142661 GCF_000696795.3 Halyomorpha halys
TTTTTTTTTTTTTGTTTATAATTTATATAAATATTTATAATTTCATCTTATATATAAGTTTTCTTTATTTTATAAAATAGTTAATTCCTCTTCAATAGTCACCCTTTCATTTAATTTGTTCTCTCCTATTAATTCCTCTACGATCACTAAAGGGACAGAGCCGGGCTGGTAAAGCGAATCGGAAAATCCTTTTAATTTGGAGTCCGATCGCAACAATAATTAAAAAAATACACTACCACTTCCTTTCGTAGCTCATTTCAGAACAGATATTTCTATATTATTCAATGTGGCAACATTTTCTCGAATTAACTTTCCAAAACGCTGTAAAAAAAAACCTATTCCAATTTCTAACAGTTTTCTCAAGTATATTCAATATTTCTCATTACGAAATTGTTTGCGCATTTTTCTTTTGCAGAAGTAGATCATCCTGTCAACTGTAATTATATACGTTAAGTGAAATTCAAAAACTAACTATAGTACTATCAACATATATCAGACTGGCCAAATGGAAAAGCGTACAAGCATTGACCTGACTGATCAACAGTCAAACTCGTGTCAGAAAAAATATTTTATTTATGTGCTTTTCTTTATTCTTCATTAATTTCTACAACTTTATATGTTTGGCTAAAATCTATGACTTTACAACTGTATATATTATTACTATTATTTTCGGAATATACTATAATATAGGAAATAATATAATATATAATATAGGAAAAAATATTTTTCATTTTATCTCCTCAAGTTAATAATTAAATTCGTTCATAGGTTATATTTACTCATTTTCCATTACTAATAAAAATATTAAATGGTTAATTAAAATAAACAAAAAAAATAATAGAACTTCAGAAGAAACCATCTTAATAATTATAACGGAATTTAAGCCGTGTCCAACTTTGTTGATATAACCTATCTAATATTAAAGTACACTTAACTATACATTCACATACTGAGTTTAATATAAATCGTCAGAGAAATTTTTCGAAAGAAGTGAAAACTCGAATCTATAAAGTGGCTTTTCCAGTCCATTGATTATATTGAAAAAGTTACTGTCAAATCCCAGGGTTATACCCGCCTAATTATGTATTTCATTTTCATCAGGTTGTCCACTGACAGCGTTAACTGATTGTCTCTCACATTGCGAAATGAAAAGAATTTTTAATTTAAATTATTATTCATTAAGTTTAATTTAATTAAATAAAATTAATATTCATTAATGAAGTATTGATATGAACAGTGATATTCTTATTTAATCAACATTATCTGTCTTATTCTCACACAACTCGAATTAACATAACTATTATACCATCCTGTTGCAATCTAAATTTTCCTCTACTTTTTACTGATATTTTCCTTATATTACTAATGTCTCATTACCCTGGCACATCAACTCTAAGTTTCTTCAGGTAAATATTGAATTCCGTGATAGTTGCCACTATAATGACGTTTCAGAAACAAGACAAACCAAATATTGCCTTGTCCGCTATATCCATTTCCAATAAGACCACCCTTGGTCATAATCGGACGAACGAAGTTTGTGGAGATATTAGATTTTTCCTTCATGATAGTATGAGGATACCCTACTTTCTTATTTCCAAATTCCCTTCTTCCAAAACACCTTTATAATGCTCAAATGTTAAAGGATCATTAACAACACAAGTATTTTATACCCAACAATTTTATCGAATAAATGAGTCGATAAATGATAGTTAAGATAATTAATATGAGGATAATAATACGATCCTGCATATAAAACAAATTACAATTTTCTCGTTTTTTAAAATTTTACATAGAGCAGGAAACATTCATAAAACGTTTTTCTATGAATTTATGATTCTCGTAAATTAAAGAATCTTTACTTACAATGGAAATTCATAGTTGAAGTTCAGAAATATAATAAACAGGATAATTCATAGTTAATTTCTTTGTATAAATGAATAGTTAATGATGTAAAGCTTAAGTTTAACTATTAAATATTTCTAAACAACAATCGTAACTAAAAATAAGCAGTTAGAATCCATCAACTTAAAAGTTTTGAATCATGAGTACTTTGTTGAAACTAAATAAAGTAATAAAGACTACTGTTTTTATAACTAAGCAATTTATTTATTGGTTGGAAAAGTTTTTGACAAAAAGTATTGTAAAATTACTACTAAAAAATGTCCATAACGATTTAGTCTTTTATAATAGTAAAGATTATTAACCTACCGGTCACGTTAACCAAGTATTATCGAAATATATCGCAATGTTTAATAAGAAACATTACGAATGCCTGAACCAAATTTACACATTAGTACTGACAAAATTATGAAATCGTCAATAGTTAAGAGAATTTTCATATTTATATCAATGCTGACGCGTTAATTTGGATCAGGCACTAGTAGATACCAATGAAACCTCTAACCAACATAATGGCACCACAGTCTATTAAAACTAATTAAATATGAATGACATGAATTGAAGTTGTGAAACTGAAAATAAATAATTAAGCTGTAGGAGGATAGTCCGGGTTGCGGTCAATGAAGGTATCAAAATAATAAAAGAAAACTATTTATTATAAACCGTATAATAACCGTATACGTATTAACAAACTATTTATCAGGGCAGTCAGACTGAAACAAAAATGGCAACTGAAATTGTTTTAATCTGATAGCCCTGACGAAGTATGGTGAAACGCTGGTTAACAATAAATAGTTTTCGTGTATAGGAGATGGTCAGGGTTGTGGTCAAAGAAGAAACAAAAATAGTTTACAACTATTTATTTTCCGACGTTTCGCCCCACTTTGTAGGGCTTCATCAGGGCAAATTCATAAAAAAATAAAAATTTTTACTCTTGCCATTGTTACTTATTTTTATTCTTTTCATTGTATCTTATTTTTGTACTTTTATTCTTATCATTGTATCATTTTGTATCTTTTTAGCCCTGATGAAGCCCTACAAAGTGGGGCGAAACGTCGGAAAATAAATAGTTGTAAACTATTTTAGTTTCTGCTTTGACCGTAACCCTGACCATCTTCCTATACATCAATTTTTACCGTCAACTATACATATATATATAGTTTTCTTTTACTATTTTTTTACCTTTATTGACCGCCACCCGGACTATCTTCCCACAATCTACTACATACGATCAACTATCTTATTCTAATATAATTAATTAAACAGAAAAACTTTCTCTTTAAAAACCAATTTTAAAACAAATGACTTAAAGATGTTGTTTTTTTTTCGAAGTATAAACCAACCAAATCTACTTCATTAAGTTCCTGAAAACGGGCGTTCTTTTTAGATAAAAATTTGATTATAAAATTTACATCATAATGGATATATTATGAATCTAAAAGTCATTCAAATCAATGCACTAAGCTAATATTGAATTATATAATTTTAGATAATAAATAATTCAGACAGATGAATTTCTAACTTTCTTATAGCATATATATCAACACATACAACAATCATTCATAGTAGCGATACTTATCGCTATAAGTATGCACTTATATGGCTTTTAGATGCCGTGTACAGTGATAGGGTAAGACCGAATTCTAAATTGCATAGTTTTATCTGTCAATAAAGTGTGACAAAGAACAGTTATCCAGGATGTACTCCGTCGTCAGGATACAATAACATCTCAGTAGAGGATTCCCCTCAAGGAGGTGCTTATGGGTCAAAATGGTATGTCCAATCGTTTCTTACAATTATTGGTTCTCAATGGTTTCCGAGAAATGGTGGCAAAGGCTGAGTATCATCAAGTATTTTCTTCATTGTATTCGTTTCTGCGACCTTAGAACAAAAGCAACGTCGGCTGCCATGCATTCATTAAGAACTGATTTGTTGTAGTCATACAAGTTATACAGCTCTATGTTACTATTACGTACTGGAAGTAAGGTGTAAGTTTTTTTGGCAGCTGTGTACACAACCATTAAATTCTATAAGTTTAAGCTTAAAAATATGATGATATCATTATAACGTCTACATGAAAACAAACCTTTATATTTATAGCAATATTTTTAAATTTTTGACGACGAATTTTAAAACTCATATATGTATACTTTGTAATGAATAAGAACGAATTTAAACACAGTTTATTTAATAAAATATCTGGAGCTCAACCTTCTAGTTTGCCAACTGGCTAACTGACAAGTCAGGAGTAAAAATTTCTTAACTAAAACTAACTGAAATGGCCCCCCTTCACTTGGGGGAAAGGAGATTATATTGTGTAATATTTGGAATACATATATTTAAAATATCAAATAATATAATGTGATTTCATAGGAGCCTATGTTAGTATATAAATATGTTTTATATATTTATAAATATATTCTGTACTTATTATGTAATTTGCTGTATTTCCACAATATACAGCAACAGTGAATTAAAACGTATAAATAAGTATGTACTTTATAATATATATTAGTACTCATTATGTACATATATATAAAACATTTTTATACCTTAAAGTTAATAAAAAAATGTAAATTATTTTACAATTTCTTATTTGATCAAACTTTAGAAGATAAGCGGTTGCAAAACTAAATTCATTTTTATTGGCATGAGTGAAATTTACTAATAACTAATTAAGTGGTTATTTCAGTTTCTATTTCAATCTAGGGTTAAGATTTTACAGTACCTGCTTTTGCTTTTTCTACCCAATGTTACTGTAATTTCATAATATATAACGGATTTCATGATACATAAAAAATAAGGGTTGAACATTGTTTTATTTCAAGCTAAAAAATCAACCACATTATTGTTTTGTTCAGATTGTCTATAAGATACTTCAATTAGCTAAATGTTAAAAAAAAAAAAATAAAAAAATTGATCGCCAAGCATAAATTCAATATACGGTCTCGTTATACTTTTTTCCAAAAGCTGGGTTGAAGTTTCCTAGTTGTAGTATTAATCCAATCATGGAGATATAATTAAAGTATTCCTATATAAGTTTCTACACATATTTCTTCGAGAATTATAAACAATATAAAAAATAAGTTGAATAATGGTTTTAAAAATATTTATTGGTTAGTGGTAGCTTAACTGGAATATTTTAATTTGAATAATCCATTTAAACCCCCTAATTTAATATTTAAAGAAAGTTATATAATTTAAAAACAACTTTTATTAGAAACTACTCAGTAAAACAGAATTATCCTTATTTACATTAAATCATATTTCCTAACTGCATTTCATCATCTTTTATGTATACAAAATAGAGTTTTATTTTTATAATTACACATATTTTTTATGGCAATCTATGTCATTAATGAGTTATTTTTTATAACTTGACGTAGAAGCTAGTATTAAATCTCAAAGTATTTTTTTTCTTTCCTTTTTTAAACTTATTACATTAGTAATAGAAGAATTACCATGAAAATTGTAACAAAATAAACTTTTTAATTTATTGATGTCTCTAAATGTTTTAAAAAAAAATGTCGTTTTCTAGTTTCAAATGGTATTTAATTTTTCTAGACAATACAATGATCTATAACTATCTATTACATTACTTTTTACCCACATTAATGTTTAAAACTACTAAAGAAATTTTAAACTATTGAATTTCCAAAATTAAAATCTTGTAATACATTTTTAAAAAAGCCTCATTTTTACATCACTTTAAAATATTTTCCAATTTTACTGTCCGAGTTATAATCATCTAAAGAAAAAATCCTAAAAAAAACAAAAAAAAACACATAAAAATCTTCAAAATTATATATGATAATTACAAAATTTGACAAATTCAATGAAATAAAAACAAATCATTATTCTAGAAAAAAGAAAACGTCCATCTATTTATCTGAATAAAAAAGTCTTGGATATGCATCCAATTGAAGACAAGATAGCTCCATCATGGATAACCACGAAACTTAATCAGCGATTCAGGATACTTTGTACACTAAAATCCACTTAGAATAACTTTTCGATAAAAAAAAAAAAAAAAAAAAGAAGGCTTGTGATATTTATAAATAAATCAAACATCCCGATCCCGATAAGTGTGTAATAAACCTGACCAAACCAATTCACTGTGCTTTAATTTACCAATAACTCATTATCGATAATTTTCAAATTATTAATGAGTTATTAGATCAAAAACCTCATTAGATAAGGTTTGATGAAAATGAAGAACAGATGAAAACAAAAACAGAAATTCAAAAATAAAGAGTGGGTACTCAAAATGTTCCCATCAACATGGTAACTGCTTAGTTGCCTACAACAATATTTACTAGATTATCAACCACTCTAACTTAGTATGAAACTTATCTGAGATGAATAAAACGTTAGCTATTCGAATAAGAAAAATTAGGTGAGCAAGAATAGTTATGTAACGGGCCGAACAACTCATGAATCGCTAATAAGGTAATGAATGTTGAAATTGTAGGAAACTCCTGCAAGGTCGTCGCGTAGGAGTACAAAATCGATCTCACCAATTTGGATTTTAGTTAAGTACCATTCGAAACTCTCCATAGAAATTAAAAGTTTCTCCATTAAAAAATCTATATTTTCATAGAATGTTTCATAAATAGAATATTAGAACTATCATCAGTGAAATACATTGCCTTAATTACAAACTTATTTACAGTTGCAATATTGAAAGAGTTGAAGCAATGGATATTTTAGGAATATCCTACTCAAATCATATTAGAACAGACTTTAAAACTTTGAGTACAGTTTTTTTTTAAATTAATGTAATCATATCAATGCAAATTTTATGGTAATAAATTGTGGTAATTCTGATAGGAAATTAACTTCATTCTTATTCCATTTTTCTCTGAATGTCAAAGCCAACGACGCGGCAATGGATACCCTATTATATCCACAATTCCAAT
>NW_027107220.1:142841-144276 GCF_000696795.3 Halyomorpha halys
ATTTCTTCCTAAGCATTATATCTCACATTATATTTTAGTAATATTTCTCTTATTCCTGTTGAATAGTTTCTTTCCAACAAAAGTTACTAACTGGGAACCCCTCATACAAAACTCATTTTGTTTTATAACTACATTTTGAGTAATTAAATCAATACAAGACTTTGTCTTTCACAAATAAATCAATTTTATTCTATTCCTCATACAAGGCTGGACGAAAAGAAACTGCTTTATTTTCTTTTTCTTTTTTTTGCGAGTAATTCAACATTTAAAATAAAACGCTCAGAAATTACAATTTTTTTAAGAAAAGCTCATTTACATTATTACCACCAAGAGGCCTATTTTTAGTCAAACGGGTTTGAGCTTTGTTGTCCCTCTAGAACATTTAAGTTTACTTTCTAATCCAGACAAACTAGGATATTTAATACTGCACAATAATAAATAAAATTATCGAAAATGACCAATGTGCTGTGATGATATTTGGACCAAAATAGATCCGAATGATGAAAATAGACCAAAACTCCTGATGCGTCGGGAAAAAAATATGGCCACGAGACATACACAGAAGATATTATTAATCAGTACTAACAGGATTCAGTAAATTTCTATAAATAATTTCAAAAAATAGTAATAAACCACGAACGAAAAAATATATTATTATGCTCTCAACATAAGTAAAAATGATTAATGAGCTAATAATGAGCTCCTGATATAATGATATAAAAGCATTAACTATACTGATAGTACAAGAGCCGGGAAGAAAAAAAGGCAGTTAACTCACCCCAATTTTTGATTACTTTAATGAAAACTATGTATAAGTACTAGTCAAAACTGACGAGTCTGCCAAGTAAAGGTAGGAGGAATAAAAAATGGCGGCTGTTAATTAATTCTTCATTCGGAACTCTATATCTTAAAAACTACCTACAATACTAGAAAATCTAAGAGAATATTATTTAAAGAAGATTAAATTTGCTTAAATATAAGCCCTAAAAGAGCTAGTTACGTCAAATGATTCTCGAGATATAGCTTTTTAAAAAGCAAAATTTCTTAAAAATCTACTGAAAGATTAGTAGTTAATTAATTTGACGTACAGATGTCTATTAGCACTCAAATTAAAACTAGTTTAATGGACTATAAAGAAGTTTATGGCCTTTACCTTCGTAGGAAGAGTAGTTTTCATGATATTTGCTAAAATAAATTGATTTATAGTTGTTCGGAAAATAAGTTTGATTTATGAAAAACCTTATTTCAGAAACTATTGGACGTACAGATATCTGCTAGCACTCAAATTAAACCTAGTTAAATTTACTACAAAATAGTGTTTATCTTTAGGAGTAGCAGTTTTTATGTTTAAAAAGCTATATCTCGAAAACTATTTAACGTAAATAACTCAATTAGGGTTCATATTTTAGAAAATGTACTCTTCTTTAAATGACAT
>NW_027107220.1:149541-150043 GCF_000696795.3 Halyomorpha halys
TTCGATTTGTAGTCCTCAGCTATTTGTCACGCTCATACCTGGACTAAATATAAACAAGTCGATAAAATGTTTCCTAATACATTCCATCAATTCGGTAGAAAAAGGAGACAAACATAATTGACGCCGCAAGTCTACAAAATTATATGGCATATAAAAGTAACAATAACAAAATTCATTACACAAATGATTAAAAAGACATTTATTAATGTTATTAGTAGAAACTAATTATTCATTACTTAATATAAAAATATGCCTCAATCCTAAGCAATAAGTAATAGTGATATGATTGAGCATGTTCGTGCCAAAATCATAAAAACAAATAATAATAATACAAATGAAGTATTTATAAACAAATAATAAAATTAACAGATTAAAAATATGTAAACCTATAAATAAAATCAGTAAAAGTTAAATCTCAATATTTAAATATATTCGCTCTATTCCTGAGGATCCCGGCACCCGCTTTATCTTGAGATGTAAACCTTCAAGATATACCCAGATA
>NW_027107220.1:150283-157960 GCF_000696795.3 Halyomorpha halys
TTTTGGCGTTGCGAAGAGAATAGGATAGTTAGTTACAAGGCAACAAAACCCTAGGTAACAAAATTTGCAGATACACCACTTTCGCTTTGGACCAATGATATATTATTTACTATAAATTGTCTACTTTTCTAATTAGACTCAAATAATGTCTTATTTTCTTTATATTTTTTCTTAGTCATTTAATTTATATCTTTAATTGCTGTTTTTATGCATTAGTCTAAAGAACTCGTTTTTTACACTTAATTTTTTTCATCATTATTAATGATCAATTAAAAGCCGCGTAAGACAAATGGATGGATTTTATTTTCATTATGTTTTTGAATTTAAAATATCACGAAGCATAAAACTCTAATTTATTTTTCCTTAAAAAATCCAAAAAAAAAAAATTGTTCTGTATGTTCAAATTAATAATTCACTTTTGATTTAAAGAATCAATATAAAATTTAAATTACAATTTAATTTTCTTTAAAGTAATCTGCAACTTAACAAAAGCCTTTGTGATGCATTTATAGTAAAGGTTTTGCAATCGTTTATAATTATAGCTAACTGGGAGGCAAAACTGGATTAATATAGAACAGAGACAACTTCTTAAAACACAAGTGTAACAACGAAGGATATTAAATCTCTTCTATTATTTTAAAGATGGCTGGTGTTAGCGAAAACCAGCTAATTTTTCAAGAATATAATTTAAGGATAGAATTATTAATTAGTGTACTCTTATTCTTTACTCAAAAGGATAAAAATCATTTTTTCTTTAGATGCATAGTAAAAAAAACAAGCGTAAACATAAAAAATCACACTTATAATTCACACTTATGGGCCTTGGTCTATTTTCAAAACAAAAATTTGTAACTTGAACCAAATAATCTCATCTTTGGATTAGATCGGCTTATTGGGTTAAAGATCAAAACTTTTTTTTCACTTTTTATATAAATAATACAATCAGCCTCACCTAAGACCAAGAAGTACGTATCCTATAATACAATATATATACATAAAAAATTAAATAAATAAAAATGATAATAACAAAAAAATAAGAAGGATGTGTAGAGAAAAAAAAATTAGAGATAAAAAAAAAGATCAAAGAGTTTAATAATAACACAATAAGTAGACAAGTGAGGTAAAGACAATTAAAATAGATCAAGCAAATCAAATACAAAACAAAAATATTCTGAACACAATCATACCTATCAATAAAATTCATCAAAATTAAATTTGTTCTAATTACTTATTTCTGATTTATATTATTTTAATAGACTGATAAATTGTTATTTTATTCACCCATATTTTCTCAATGTCATTCCCAAAAATGACATTTCACCTGATACAAGATAAAAATGAAAAAGAAATCAAAATGCGTAGGCTGTATTGAGAGCGAGGACCTATCTCATAATGAGAGAGATAAGAATTTAATCTTTTGTTAGGAGTGCGTTCAGATAGCTTTAACAAACCTAAATTTGAAAGATAAATGTTTTGAAACAAACACTACACCTCCTCAAGATTGCTATATAATAGTCTTCTCCGTATTACGAATTTATCTCTTTTCCATTTCAAAAAAATAACAAATGGTCACTCGCAAGGTTGAAAATTTAAACGATAATTGCACAATCATAATGAAATTAGCTATGAGGTGATGAAAATCTGAACTAAATCCCTCGTGAGTTTAAATTTTCTTCTAAACATCGTCGCAATAGTCAACGCCAAATTGTTTATAAGTTTCAAATTGCGTGAAAACGTGACAGTTTTGCAAATAAAATCAGAAAAATAAAATTTCAAAATGCGAAACTTCATCAAATTACATTGAAGAGAGTAATTTCAATGAAGGATTCTCATTAAAAATCTAATTATATAGCGATTTTATATTGGGGATTTTTTCGTTCTGCGGCTAGGAAACCTCAAAGTGAATTTTACAGTTTTTTAAGATTTGCGGAGAAACTGTGCGAAATATTATTTAAACATAAAAAATTACAGGTATTTTAGTATCTTCAGCCGGATTCTTAAACGACCTGTATATATCCAAAAGGGCGTTAATACCAAAAATTAAAATTGACGGGATAAACGAGAAGTATTCTTGAAGATACACAATACTCCTCGTATCTCAAATATAACATATATTTAATCTTTTATTAATTAGAGCCTTTTATTCAATGTTTTTCGAACTTAGCACTTTCTCAACGGCAATGCCTTATTTCTTTAATTGTGTTTCATAAAAATGTCACACTTTCTTAATTTACACTTTTTTTTGTAAATAAATTAACCTTAAAATCGGGGTTAAAAATTCAACAAATTGCATAAGACAGTCCACAGAACCTGCTTGGCTTGGGAGCTTGTTTTCCTTGAGACAAGTATCGTTCATTAAGTATACTATCAATATTTTCATAGAAATTATATAAACAAAAATTCATTTAATGAGCACTTAATAATAATTATGAGAATATTTCAAAAAGCTCAGAAAAATTCGAAACTTTTGCAAATTCAGAATTTAGAGTAGAATTATATTACTCTCAGGGTTCATATAGAGAGTGTTGAAAATAAATTAGAACGTTATTAACTACTGTGAGGATTCATTTTGGAAATACTTTGAAATGTCGACAAAATTATAAACACAATGAATCTAGAGTACTGCATCATCTATTGAAAAAGAAAAACAACTTTTAGAAAGACAAAAAACCTTTTAAAAAAAGTTAATTATCTATATTAGATGATTAAAATTTAAATTTAAATAAAATAAATAACAATTTTTTTTAAAAATAAAATAAATTTTAAAATCAAAGGCGGCTAACCATATTATTAAAAACTAATAGAAATATTATTCTTAATCAGAGAGAGAAAAAATGAGAATTGAAAAGGAATAAATAATCCTAAACGTCGTATGATCATATAAATAGATTAAATGAAAAGGGTTCACTTTATTTCTAAAAATGTAACAATCGAACAACTAGAAATATACTATAACATGAAAAAAGGTTTCAAAGCTTATCTTTCTCAGATACTTTTTTTTTTATTTCGTGTAAACTCACAGATTTACTTATTAAACCACAGCCCACCCGTCGGTGGGCACACGATACGAACAATAATTTTAGAGCAGCGACCGCGGCGTATCCTAGAACAAGACATAGAAGATAAGCAAACTGCTTTCATACTAGGAAGACAGAACCGAGATACATTTTCTTCCTCCGATTATGGAAAAGACATATGACCATGGTAGTAGTAGGAGGAACTATTGGAAGTGATTTGAGCGTAGCTTTTTACTCAGTCCCAAGACAAGAGATATATGATGTACTTATCAGAAGAAGGGTGCCAGGGAACCTGGTGAGTGCAATTAAATCCATAATCCAGTATCCAACGGTATTGTTAAACTCAGACTCCATAACTTTACCATTTCTATGAAGAAATAAAACTATTAAGAGGGATAGTAGATAGCCTTCTATTTTTTATCCTTTTTATGGATGAGGTAAGGAACGAATGTGAAAATAAAACCATAAGACCAGGAATTGAATATTGGAATTTAACCCCAGATTGTTAATTTCGAACAAACACTTCGAGATCATGCTGCACCCTGGCGTCAACTAACCGCGGCTCGCGAGTCAGACAAATGTTAGTAACTTCGATGATATGTTTGCGTTTTAACTCCTTCAATTAGTTATTTTATTTTAGTATTTTAAGCTAGTTCTTGTAGATTACTAACGTAGAGAATGCTAAAGTATATAAACAATTTTTGATTCTTTCCTGAAGAAATTTCGTAAAATATTAAATGAGTGAAAGAAAGTCTCATATGTGTAGATCTCCTTAAAGCAAAAGTGACAGAATTGAGAATTCACCAGATTAGAATTGAAGTAGCAGCTTTTGAAATGCAATTGATAAAGCTGGCTATTATGATTTACGTAAATAAAAATTTATAAGCAATATAACTGTCATTAGGAATCTAGAAAGAGAAAAATGGAAAATGCTATCAAAAATTTACAAAATAAAGACATCATTTCCAATACCTAAAAGAGCTTACCGCATTGAAACCAGTTTAAAATTTCCAACGTTCATTTTCTAACATGAACATCACTAATAATTTATGTGTATGTAAATATTTAAACAATATTTTCATAAGAATTTATGAAATATTCTTATTTGTATATATGAATAATGAAAACTAGAGTAATAGATAAAGGAGCCATGAAGGAAAAGTAGAATAAATAAGAAAATATAAATGAAACAAATAGAAAAATTAAAACACATAAGTAATATATGTCAAAACAGTAGCAATAAGTGAAACATAAATTAAAACAGTAGCAATGATGTTATTATTGTAATAATGTCATATATAAGTGGCGAAAATAAATATAGGAACTGCAGAAATGAGAGATATCGATCAGTTCATTTTATTATTTTTAAACTATTAGAAGTTGAAAAGAAATTGAGGATTTGTTAAAACTGCCTAATACAACTGTATATCACTCAACAATAAGAATCTACACTAAACAATTAAAGATAACATTATAAATCAATCATTTTAGAATTTCAATTTGGTATACATAGTTCAGTTCACTTATCTCAAGTTTTGAATGTCAGATATGAAATTTCTATTATATTGGATAGATAGGAATGCTTTATAATTTTTGTTATAACAAGCTCGTAGAAATAGAACTGTCATTTTCTAACAATATCTTTATGATCCATCCGTTAGATTTATTTAGTCGGTCCCAAGTCGTCACTGAGCGGGAAATAATACTCTTTTAACTTAGTAGCACTTTGTAGAAGCATCTACAGTGTTGGAAAATAAAATACTAAACATACGATTCAGTACCAGTGACCTGGCTGGGAAAGAAGCCTTTAGCCTTCCGTACGAAGAGGGTAGCAAGTTCAGGGTTCGGAGACCCCAAGGCTGAATGTAATTATTGTATGGGTGCTACTTGTATATAAATTATTTTATACTTATTGCCCTTAATTGTGACTGAGATTACTATGACTCTTCAATGAAAAAAGTTTAAAAAAAAAGGATTTTTTTGTGTTAAATTATGTAAATTATCAATGTACAAATGTACATGCTAACAGATACACTAATATACAAAAGCACAAACAAGTATTTTAGTGCAAACAAATATCTTAGTATCTTTAATTTCAAACTTATAATTTACGAATTTCAAGACATTTAGTTTCCTTAAGAATCTTCTATGTTGGTTTAAAAATGAAGAAGTTTGAAATATATTACTAAATACTAAGAAATTTGAAATATATCTCTCTCTTATTATACGAGGTACTTAACACATTCTTATTATGCTTATTAATAATGGCCAATAAAATGTTAAGCGAATCGAACAGATCGATCCTGCTACAATCAATTGTCGCCTACGCAACTACTTTCACCAATCTCCGTTCCGTCATAACCAAAATCCGTTTTTAAGTTAAAAGTTAAAACAACCACTTTGTTACTCACAGAATAACTGTTTGTTGTAGGGTGAACAAATAGAATAGTAAGTAATTAGAAAAATGAAATAATTACATTAAACAGCTAATCTATAATAAAATATATATATACAAACACCTATACAAATGAAGTATAATATCCTATTGAAGTGGAAAAAAGCGAAAATATACAACATTGTAAAGAGTTTGTACTGGAATACACTAAATATTTTAGCTACTTGTACGCGTACTAGTCCCAAAGTCCAAGTCTGGAAATAGTGCATGGCCAGGAGCCAGAAGTTCGAAATAAAATTTCTTTTATTGTAGTCCGCATTAAAAAAGTATTCGAGCTTCCTTCTGATTAAATACTTTTAATAATAGATTACTATTCCGAACAGCTGAATAAATATAGATCAAGGGCAACGAATTCATTGGTCGTTACTGTTTAGTTTCTATTTCAAAGCACGTGACTAATTAGCTGCCATTGTCCTAACGCCATAGGTATCAATGAACATTTCTTAGCCACACTTCCTGAGAAGTGATATATAGTGATCGGGGAACATACTTTGTTTTACGCGATCTTAAATCTTTCATTAGTTTTTCCCTTTATTCGATTTCCCTGAGTGAAAAAAAACTTTTGTCAATGTCATTTATCAAGTGTACTCTCTAATAGTAGTTTATTAAAATTACAAGTTTACCTTGAAGTAATTAAGACTTTTTAAATATAATTTGTCACATAAATATTCTCACGATTTTCTAATATATGAGGTCTCTTTAAATTGTTTTTAGATGCCCAGAAAAAGAAAATGCTATCGAATATAACATAGCGCAATCTAGTTTCCATTTATATGTTTAGGGAGTCGATGTAAACGGAAATGCTATCGATTTTAAGAACGTGCGCGCGTATATTAATTTGAATTAAATGAACGCGTGGGCGGGCGCAGTTATAGTGTCCTTGTATAGATCTCATAACAAAGTAATAGACAATAATTTAATTATTCGAAATATCTGTATTCGTAACCTTAAGAAATATTTTCCGGAAAATATGTTTCCTAGATTTCTTGATTTTCTTATGTTGTCTTTCTTTCACAACTTGAGTCAGGCAATAGGCAAAAGAAAATTTCTGGTGACAGTAGCCCCCATTCATGCATGAAGGCGATAGCACATTTAGGGTGTTTCAATAATAATACTGTTTAAACAGAGTTTATGTTCAATAAATTATCCTGTCAGTGTCTTACTCATGAGAATCAATATCTTTTTAAGGTTGGTGAAAAATGAGGTTAGGAAGTCTTTTATTTTTTTCTAAAAATGTTGGCAGATAAAATTTTTGTTTTATATGCTCAATCAAGTACAATTTTTATTCCCTGGACATCATACATTACCTGCACGAGAATTAGCTCTGATATTATTCATTTGTTTTTTGTTTCCCTTTTTAACCTATTTATTTATGTTTTTACTTATTTCTTCATTTATATATTTTTTAAATTTATTTATTGGTTAATTTTTATAAGCTGTGACTATTTTATTTTTTATTTATTTATACACTGCTATTTATTGATAATTTCAGTTCAATTGCATTTAATTTGAGTAATTGAGCGAAATCATTAATTTGTATTGTGGATCACTGGAGAGGAGTGATACGAAAGAGTGAGATAGAGGAAATAGCATATTGAATGAATAAGTAAATTGTAATTTGGCTTAGTGCGAGAAGGAGGGAAACAAATATATATACGAAACGAAATAAAAAAAATATTTGAACTATATTATTTTTAATTTAGAGATGATTATTGTTTGAGATGATAGTGTATATATGCCCATCAATCCATGAGTACGCAGTGTTATAGCAACCCAAAGTATTTGGTCACCATTGCCAAATAAATAATTCCTCTCTATCAGCGTTTCTTATCGTTTTTAATTAGTTTCATAACCACAAGTTTTCTACCCGAAACACAGTTCTTATTGCTGCGGAGGAGAACCGAGATAGGTTGCATAATTTCACATTCATACATTCCATATAAACTTTTCTAACCATCCTAATCCTTTGGTTCAATCCTTATCTAATTTTCACTCATCCCTACTATCTGCCTCGAAGGTTGAAACGGTAGTAGCCAAGAGATTATTGAAAAATAAAAATGGACAATTGGAGTTCTGGCTATGGTCAGATTCTCCACTCAAGTTGAGTGTTTACGGCTTTAGCGCACTTTCTCAGCCTCCACTGGCTCATTACGAGTGATGCGGCGAGAGGGATGCGTTGGGATCACTTGAGCTCTGCTCTACCCC
>NW_027107221.1:0-4950 GCF_000696795.3 Halyomorpha halys
ATAAAATAAAATAAATAATAGACTAAAAATAGGAAATATAGACAATAATGGAATGAAAATATAAATTAGTTGATTAAAAACAATGGACAAGACAGTAGTAGGTTGATTACATTATTATTTATATACATAATAATAAACCTGAAAAATCAGGTCGAAACGTCGGCATAAATAAATTTTCTTTTTTATTTCTGTTGTTTTTTGCTGACCGCATTCCCCGACCATCTTCTCCAATCAGTAATCTACGGTCAACTATCTACACCTCCTTTCTAAATTTAATTCGATTAATATTATAAACAGACGAATTCTAAAGTTATTAAAATTTAAACACACAGTAACCGTTAATATTAGTGTCGGTAAAACATTGAATGAATACTGTAGCTTTACTTAGTCGAAAACAGTACTAACCAGTAATTATAATTTGTCATAGAATTTATTATCATTTATTAGCTAATGGAAAAAAATATTGGGTTAAAGGAGAAAAACATATTTAGAGATATATTTAAAAATAATGGGAAAAGATAAAGTATGATAAAAAAAAAATTTCAAAATAGTGGAGTGACTCCATTTTCTTAGAACTACGCATTCCAAATTCTTTGATATTTGTCTCTCGAGTGCCATAAGGGGAAACAGAAGAGAAGAAGTGGTTGTTGCAAGAGTAAGAATAGGACATTCCAAATTAACACCCCTCCACTTAATCACAAAAGAGGACCAGCCTATATGCCAAACCTGTCAGTCCCCATTATCGATAAAGCATATAATTGAAGAATGCTCATCATTTCATCAAGCCTTCGAAAATAATAAAATTCCTCGTACAAGAGAATTGGCCCTTAAGACTCAGCTGAATCCATAGACAAAATAATAAAATTTCTGGAAGAAACTCAACTTTATACTAAAATATAATCCACCAGTACCGACCTGTGTAAAAAGGAAATAGTCTACATTCAACTATCAAATGTCAAAGACAAGAAGATAAATAAAGTAAAAAGGGTGTAATAACCTAGATGTTGATCGCCCTGAATAAAAATCTAATCTAATCTCGAGTAACATAACTAAATTTTTTTTATATTACTTTTTATTTATTGATAGATATTACAATCTGCCACAAAATTGTGGGAAATTGGTAATAGTGATGAATGATCTCATACATACTAAAATAAAATAAAATAAATTAAATAAATGAATAAAAAAAAAAAATAAATTTAACGACACGATACATTAGTCATCGCAATGCCAAGCTTTATCCAATGACATTGTTATTGTAGGATTCCCTGGCTCTCGCCTCACTAATGTACTAAAGAATTGAATATTTCTTGCAGTCTGAAAACTTGAATATCTCATCTTTGAGAGAATGTCCAAAGATCTTCTGGAATTCCACTCGGATCTCCTCCGATTGACAACTGTAGGGAGAGAGGGGAGTGATTACAGTTCATCGCGCGAACTCACCGACAAAAAAAATCCAAGACAAGTGGAGGACAGAAGAGGCAATTTATTTAACAGGATCAGAGAGGAACAAGTAGGAAAAGAGACAGTGTTGACTGGAAGTAATGAAAGCCGGCGGCGTTGGATCGAGCCTCAGCTGATTGCATTGAAAGGGAGGGATTCGAAATATCCGTTGGGGCCAACTCAATTACAGCACAAAATAGAAATCCTGTTCCCTCTGCCTTCTGTTGTCTGCACTACAATGGCCTGTCTGTCTGTCCGTTCCGCCTCATTTCCACCATAATGGTTCTTATGGTTAGTGCCCTTCTTATTTATATTAGGGTGGTCTAACGTTAATGGTCATCGAGTTACATTTGGCGTAACAGGTACTCACTGTGACAGTCAGGTAAGATAGAATTGAAAAAACATTCCCTTCAGTATACCTTTTGATGAACAGTTTACCCGATAACAAAATTGAACTTAATTACGCTAAAATTAGATGATCCAAAAGAGAGTCTTAAACCTATTAAGTTTTCTTTGATGACCTACTAGTAAACGTTTCACAAAATCAATAGGAAATAGCACAGCGCACTTCATCAAACTAATTCAGGCACCACATAGAGATAGTACAATGCTAGTCAACTGTCCAAACTATTAACTGTGCGTGGCTATTAGATAAATCATACTGCAGTTATGCGATTTCAGTCCTGATGTATGAAATGGTGAAACGCTCGATGGTTGGGTACCACCACGGTTTTGTACAGGCACTAGTACTGTTACATATTGGAGACAAATATTAGTGATATACACACACACTTTATTCATAAAGCTGTGCCGCCGGATTGCATTGGGTTGCCATAGCATCCTAAAACTAAGATCGGACAATTCTTATATAGGCATAAAAGTAGTGCATGATTTTTTTTATTGTTTTAGTTCTTTATTTTTTTTTTAATAGTAAAAATTCTAAATATACAAAAAAAAATGTGTACATAAAACTTCTACATGCACTATTATATTCCATTAACATATACAAAAAAAGGGGGTAATAAATATATAAATAAAAAATATAAAAGTAAAATAAATATTAAAAAAGTAATAGATAATTATTGTAATAGATAATGAGTAATAATGTAATTATTATTATTTTTAATTTCACAACATGTACTTTCACTATTATTTTTACCAACTGATAGTAATTTAATATTTATATTTTTGTAATACAAACTCCAAAGTACTCTCATTCGGTTTTTACGATAATTCATAATATATAATCCATTTATTTTTTTATGTTTTGTATTGTTATACATAATTTACAATCGTCCGGGTATTAAGGATAGGAAAAAAAAGAGACTGCTTTATCGATTTTGCAATCTGTGAGCAGTAATATTTTCTTTAGAGTTTCCCTTATACAAAAAAAAAAGTTTTCAAACTGATTGAAAGTCCAAGAGCGGGCAGTTAACCGAAATAATGTGAGGCAGGTTGCGGCTTCCACAACTTCTTGGCATTTTCCTCTTTCTCTTCGTTTTTGTCCATTGTACTTTGTCCTTTTGTCCTCCTGCTACCGACAAATCTTTGTGTTTTTTTTACAGCTTTAATTATGACCCATTTTCCGAGAGCTTTTATTTGATCTGTCTTGAGATTTTACATTTTATTATCACTTTTACTGAAGCCAGGGTTTTCTTTTTTAAGATTTACATGTCAATCTTTCATTCCAGAATGTATATCCATTTTATATTCCAAAATTCATACAGATTTATCAACCCGAAAACATTGAGTGAATTTTCCGATTTAACTGCTTCCTCTTTTCTCAGTGAATTATAAATGATAATAAAATCAATTCTTTTTGTCTGAAATTGATATTGATGTAATTCCCCGTTTCGTGAGAAAGATTAATATTTCATGAATTTGTACCTAATATATTTAAAAAGAGATCAGATATCGGACGGATTTATAATGGGATCCGAATCCAATTTTAAAGAGAAATTAAATCGAATTACATTTTATTCAATAAAAATAAATATTAGCTTAGGAAGTTATTACAAAATCCTACTTTGCAATTCATGAACACTTCAGAGGTTAGTTGCAACGGAAGGATATGAAAATTATTTTAAAATATGTTCTTTGAATCATTTTATTATGTTTTTGTTTAATACTGGGACGCAATTTAAATATTTTTTATACATAGTATAGTTTTTAATATTAATCATTATAGAAATATTATATTAGTAGTTTGATTATAGAGTTTTAATATTGTTTTATAATACAGTTTCATATTAAAATATGAAATATGACTAATGAGAAAAAAGTATATTATATATAAATGGATTGTAAAACAATAAAGCAGAAAATTAATAATGAATGAAACTGGGTTTTAATTAAATGTGGAGAAATAAAAATGTAGATAATAATTACAGTACAGGTAAATTTATTTTTTAAAAACGCCAGCTGGTGTGGTTATAACCCTATATTCCTTTACTGTTACAAATAGTGGTAATTTATGCTATTTTGCCGAATGTTAATGAACTATCTGTTAAAAAAAAATTAATAAGAACTGTTAAAAAAAAAATCATAAAGCGAACCAACGAAATGAGTCAGAGAACACCATCCTGCTAGTTTTCGTTATCGTTAATATTTAATAGTTGGTAAAAATAACCGATACGAAACGAACGAAACGTTTTAAAAATTGGTTCGAAAATTCTACGATTTATATATAAAGTATTTTTCGATTTATTTCAATAATTAGAATATCGATAATTAATCGGGTGTAACGATCGTTGGGTTATGTTAAATAATTTTATGATTATTTCAGTTGTTTTTTTTTACTACACTTATTATTCCATATAATTGGTTATTTAAAAATTCATTATGATATTCTAAGACAATTGTTATGTGGAAACATTATTTTATATAAATTATTATTTTCAATCAATCATTAGAAATAAATACTCAAAATGATTTCATGATTTCTTTTTGTAAAATATATTTGTTATTACTCGTGCTATTCTTGGGCATTTTAAAAACGGGCGTGAAGTCTAAAGTTGTATATATTTTAAAAATAGTTGACTAACAGTTCATATTAGATTATTCACAATTCACAAAACAGAACATTATTTTCAATGTGCTAGCTGAATTACAAATGGTTTATGAAGTTCCTCTCCCAGTTACCTACAACTTGGAAAACCCAACCACAACTCGAAGACTGAAGCCCAGACTGCTGCTGGACAACCTGTTATAAATTCTATACTTATCAGTTCTGTTATTGCCACTCTAAAATTTTATTTTATCTTAATTTCTTATTTTTTTCTCTTCATTTTTTCTTAAATTCACTTTATTATTTTTCCTATTAGAAGTCAATTATTTATTTTGTTAAATCCATAAATGGCATTGTTTTAGTTATTAACTTTACTTTTATTTTTTATGAAGAGTTATTATTTTAATCTATTTATTTTGTTGTATTTATAACATTGTACATAATTAGGGGTGTCTTTTATATTAGACTATATCCCCCTATAAATTATAAATTATATATAT
>NW_027107222.1:0-2929 GCF_000696795.3 Halyomorpha halys
CTCCTAAAGTTATAATTATAACTCCTACCTATAGTTACAGGTTAAATTGTTTTTTAATAATATTGAAAAATAAAAATTTCTATTTTTATAAAAAATGAGATATCAACAATCCAGCTTTTCTGTTTCATCGTTCAATATTTTGTTTTCTATTAATACGGTCATTAGTACCATGTTTCATTGCAATTGTAACAGTTTCATATCAAATATTTGCATACCTATTCCTGTGAGAAAATGTTAATTCCCTGAAGAAAATAAGACAAACCCTTCATCGTAAGGACCTTGGGAGGCTTCTTTTTTTTAGAATGAAGACTACTTAACCAATAAGCTAGCTTCATATTTACTCTAATTTATTATTTCATGGAAATGACAGTTATTTTTTAGAAGTAACAGAATAGGTAACAGTAACATATCATAGAATAGGTAACAGCTATATATTATAAAATTTAGTAGTTTAATTCACATATTTATGGGATGAATTAATGAATGCCATAAAAAGCAAAATTAATTAAGGAAGGTAGAATGATGTAGTATCTTCTCGGCTGATAACGGAACTTTTGTTCCACAGCGATCCCAGCTTATGCAACTTTTATCTGGAGTTTCTAAATTATGTGATGACTGTTGGCAGCACTGGCTGAGGCTCTGTGCCACGTAACGTTTTATTGACATGTCATAACATAGAGATATTTTGAAAGGCCAACTTTGTTGCTCTTACAACCAGTATGGAATAAGAAAATTATCACTTATAAGAGATAACATACCCTATAATTTATTAAAAATAAGAAACCTTCATATCGAAAGACTTAATTTTTTTTTCTAGGTCAGTGGTTATAAAAAATATCCGTAATAAAAAGTCGCAACAGTTTGCTCCAAGGATACAATAAATAATAAATAAATAACTAATAAAGGACTTTTGCAATATAAATATCACCCACGTCCTAAATTAAAATAAATTAAATCAAATTTAATGTGAAAAACTGTCGGTTTAATATTTACAATTAATTATTATATAAAAATAAAAATTTGTTGCAAGACAAATCAAATTTGGGCAGGCAGTACAGGATAAAATCTGTAAGCCGCCCATGAAGCATTTTTTGTATTGCAGTTTCTCATTTAACGTATCCTCAAATTTTGTGGGGAACTGAATTTTTTTTTCTAGATCGATTACTAAGGTTCTTTATTAAACATTATTAACCGAATGACAAATATGCGAAACGTTTTTAATGAGGTTATATTTTTTAAATTATGGTTCTTTATATGAAGATTTAAATATTGTTCCAAGGGTCGCTTTGAAGCTATTCAGCTCCAACTCAGTGATAGGAAGCAATCCCTAAGGTCCACCATATTCCACACATTGATAGCAATCCTCTTATCAAATATATATCCACAACCAATCACATACTTTGAATCCCGACCGTTTAATTCAATACATTAAGGTAAAATAAAATTTAATTTGAATTGACATTATTATTAGGGCCAAACAAGCTTTTATTTATACATTTTATAAATTCATAGTAAATATAACTTTTAAATTATTTTCAACCTCAGGTGAAAAAATTTTATATATAATTTAGTACTTTCCCTATTCTCAGAATATTATTTATGACATAACATCGTATGAGTGAGTGAGCAACTGTAATGGGATTAGATATCTCATACCAATATTTTAAAAACTAATAAATAATTTTGAGTGGTAATAGTAATCCATTTGTAAGATTGTGAATAATTATTCTAAATTTTATAGTTTGTATAGTATTGAGATAGATTAAGAAGTAAGCGTGAAGATGAGGTAAAACATTTCCCTTGATGGAGCGACTTAGGCCGAGCGGAGATATGGGAAGAAGGAAGTACTTTCACCGGTAGATCCGGTCCCAGTACTGACACCTACATCCCTACACCTATAGACCTACAGCCTCACACGGCACCAACCTAACAAGAACAGGAGGATATGCTTCAGAACAAAGTATGGTACTCACCAATACTCCCTTAGAGCCGCAGTATAGACCTTACACTGTCCTCTACCTCTCTCTCTTCGTGGTGGCTGCCCCCCTCCGGGTCTAGACTTCGTCACTCTTCGGTTCTCATCGGCTCCTTACCTCATTACCTACCAGGCAAATAAAGAATTTGTTTTCCATTAAATCACTTATGGAGAAGGCCAGAGAGACTCACTATTTCATAGAATTTTACTTTGTTTGTATAAATGTTATATTTGTAATCAGGCCTTATATAACAGAAAATAATAATTGTTGGAAGATAGTCCGGGTGGTGGTCAATAAAGCCATCAAATAGTAAAAGAAAACTATTGTTAACCAAGGTTTCGGCCCACTTTACCGGGCTTCGTGAGAGCTGTCAGATAGAAACAAGGATCACAACTCAACAAATTTACGGTTATAGAGGAAGAAGTACTTTTAGGCCGTCTTTAACGCAAACATTTTATGAGTATAGGTTATGTCGAGTAGGCTGACGGTATAGTCGTATGAAACTCAAAGACCTTTAAGTTGCAAAACGACTCACTGAATGAAGTCTTTGAGCCGTGTGAAAAAATTGATGATGAGGATTCACCTTTATGAATGGCGTTTCATGTCCCCTATCATGTGATACTGTTTACATGTGATAGTTGGTCACATGTTAACAGTATCAGCATTTCCCTAGTAAACGGCGCCTGTGGACATAGCTGTACCAAGGCCCTTTTTGTTGAAGTTTGAACAATTTGCGCACTCGAATTCCGGGGGTGGGGGAGAGGAGGGGGAGGGCTGAACAACTTCTTATAATTTGTTTAATGTTTTTAATATAAACCAACTTTTATTATGAAAGGAAAGCTAAACCTCGATTTAAAAATGGTTAATTTTGAAAATCAAAATGATTTTATGGTTAATTTGGTGCCCTCTTTGTACGAGCACACTTGGCTAGGGTACATGTCGCCACTGCCCTG
>NW_027107223.1:0-3261 GCF_000696795.3 Halyomorpha halys
TTTTGTTCTATAGCCCTGATGAAGACCTGAAACTCAGGTCGAAACGTCGGCATAAAATAAATAAATATGGTTTTGTTTATTTATGTTGTTCTTTGTTGACCGCACCCCCCGACAAACTTCTCCAATCATTAATCTACGGTCAACTATGTACACCTCATTAAAAAAGTTAAAAGCTACATTTCGTTTACGATACATTGAATCTCATACTCGGTTTCATATTATCAGCTTATTTTTTATGATTATAATGAGGTTATGAGTAAATGTGATAAATAAAAATGAATTATGTTACTTATCTTTTTAAGGTTTCCGAGGACGTCCTAGAAATTGTAAGAACACCATTTGGATTAAGAAACCCGATTTCATCGGCTATCTGAAACCAATGAAAAGGGAACCGAAAAACGTTTATGATCCAACTAAATCAGATTTAATGATTCCAAAGCATGTTGGCGCTAGTAGACTCGAAACGAAAACACTTTCCACAGAATCTTCGATAGATAGTTACAAAGTAACAATCCGTCGAAAGCCGATTTTTAATAAAATGATTTCCGAACTAACTCATGAAGTTCCTATGAAACGGACTAAAACGTGTGCCAAAACTGGATTTAGAAAATATTTCGGCTCTCTGAATGTGGAAGATGATGGTCGATCAATAATTATAAAAAAAAGTGCTCCTAAATATTAGAAATTACATTAAAACTTTTTTAAAAAAAGTCTTGAAGTTGTTTTAAGGTAATCAATGTAAGGAAATCAGAGCATAATCAAGTAGGCCAAAGCACTTAGATTCACTTAAAGTATGTATAGCCTATAATAGTTCATTACTTCATAATCATTTTCTTTAAGTTGTAACTTGAAAAGTATCACCATTGAATCATCAACTGAAGCAGGAATATGAAAGATCTGGTGCGGCGCGCGTATCATCGCTCTGCTCTGATTTGCAAATTAACCCTCGCTCGTCTCAAATGTGATATTTCGAAATTATTCATAGAAGCATACTTTACCGTACTAATTTTCCAAACTAACCATTCCAGTGACAGGTTGACTAACTCCAATTTAAACAGTTTTTAGAAAAGTACTTCAATGGGAAGTCCTTTCCCATTCCAAAATTTTAATATTTTTCTTTTGCAAAAAGTATGGCGGAAATATAAAAAAATAGCTGTTAACTAGAATTTACTTTGAGTTGTTCACGATTTATTCAATGCCTAAGTATTATTGAAAAAAATAAAATTGGTTTTATGGAGTTAGAGGGTGCGCGGGTAGCCCCGGGTTAAGGCGCGTGGCTACTGACTCCGGTCCGGAGGAGTTATAAGGATTTGAATTCGAATCGGGCAGAAAAATTGTTTTCTGATACGCTGTAGCCGTGAGGTTCTCGGAACCCTCCTGGGGTCCACCCAGCCTCTTAAATTGGGTACCTTAACTTGGTTACAACCGCTAGTCTAGTAACAGTACTTTCTACAAAGACACAAAGACCCCTGACACTTCATGGGTTGTAGGGGTACAAATTTTAATTTGTTTTTTTTATTTTATGGAGTTAGTCCACATGTCAACTTAAGTAAATGCTCGAATGCAGGTTAAGTGAAATAAAAATATAGATGACTATCTTACATGACAAGTTATGGACCTCGTGTATGTATGTATGACTTCATATATTACATACTGCACGGGAGTCTTCCTCGATGTTGAACAAGCTTTTGATCCATCCAGGTCTGCTCTATAAACTTCGTCAATTCCTACCCCCAATTTATTTCCTTATAAACCGCTCCTACCTCACTGATAGAACCTTTAAAGTAAATCATAACTTAGCCTACTCATCTCTCTTTTCTCAGTCCGCCGGTGTTCCTCAAGGTAGTATTTTATACGGTTTATACAGCTGACAGCCCAACCCACCCTAACACAGTCCTAACAACATACGCTGTTAACAACGAACCAACTAATGCATCACAAACACTGCAGGCACACATAATATCTATTGAAGAATGGTGTAAAAACTGGAGAATCAAAATAAATCCTGACAAATCCCACCAGATCACCTTAACTCTCCGTCGTAGACCTCTGCCTTCCTGTCCTACAGTATCCTTTCTACATACACCACTAATCCCTGTTGAACAGATTCGATACTTAGGACTCCATCTTGACAAGAGACTTACTTGGAATCCACACACAAGACTGAAACGACAAGAAACTGTTCGTAGATTCCGATTGCTACAACACTTACTTGACAAACGCTCTAAACTTCCCATTCACTACAAAAAATTAGTATACTCTACAATAATCAGACCAATTTGGACATATGGAATTGAGCTCTGGGGCTCCACCAAACCATCAAATTCTTCCCGGATCCAATCGTTACAATACAAAATCCTTACGTAAAATCCTTGATGCTCCTTATTACGTCACAAATAAACTCATTCACAAAGACCTTAACATCCCATTCGTTGCAGATTTGACCCAAAACAGATATGCGTCTTTTCATTCCAAACTCCTTAACCATCCTAACCCATTAATTCTTAATCTTTCATCCTTAACAATTGATAATCCTCCGAGGCGTCTGAAAAAAAGATGACTACGGGACCTTCTAATTTAAATTAATGTTTGAAGTACCACCAATGGGTGGTTCCTTCCCAAGATTTTCAAGTGTATGTGAAACATTTACCTTTACATATTTACCTATTGTATTATTTTGTACAGTTGTAAATTACATTAAATAAATAATAAACAAAAAAAATATTACATATTATTTTTTCTTAACTCTTTGGCTACCCATAGGTGTATACTAAGTCCATTATTTACGGTAATGTGTTTTCAACCTGAAAAAAATATTTTTCCTCTTATCTCAAATCCTTTCATAGTTTTTATTTATCGATTCAGAGTAAAAATGTGAAAAGTTTAATTATTCTAATTAAATAAAATTAGAAGTACTTTGGAGCAAATGTTTTTTTTAAAATTAGGCATTTAAGCCCTCTTTAAGTAGTTCAATGAAAATATAAGACCTAGCTGGCATTAAACACAGTTTAATTGTACACTGATGTACCGAGTTAAATCAAAATGTTTAGAGCTTGTTTATTATACCAGATAGGGCTGGTGGGCCTTACATGGTTTATGTAAAAGGTACTTTTTTTTTTTTTAACAATTGATTGTCGGGGGAGTTAGTCTCATACAAAAGACACCCCTAACTATAGGGTGTTTTTTTAAGCCCGATAGAACTTGAAATTGTAAAAAATAACACAAAAAATTAAATTGTAATCAAAATTTTTTTTTTATTCG
>NW_027107223.1:5776-13348 GCF_000696795.3 Halyomorpha halys
GCTTCGTCAAGAACAGCCGCGGTGCCCATATGCCCGAAATCATTTTCAAATGTTAATGTCACGTATTGATCTTTCGAATAAAAAAAAAATTTGATTACAATTTAATTTTTTGTGTTATTTTTTACAATTTCAAGTTCTATCGGGCTTAAAAAAACACCCTATATATACAATATTATTAAAAAAAATAAGATAAAATAAATAGATTAAACTAATAATTCTTAATAAAAGTAAAGTTAATAACAAAAACAATGACATTCATGGATTTAAAAAAATAAATAATGGGCTTTTAATGGAAAAAAAAAGAAAGTGAATTTAAGAAAATTTTAGAGAGACAATAACAGAATTGATAAATGAACTGATAACACCAGTCCTGCAGCAGCCTGGCCTTCAGTCTTCAGTTTGTGGTTGGGTTTCCCAAGTTGTTGGTCACTGCTCCTTTAACTGTAGATAACTGAAAGTGGAACTTCATGATCCTTTTTTTGATGTAATCCTCTATTGTCTCTATTTGTGATTCTCGATGCAATTAACTGTTTCTTACAAAGGAGCATCCACTGCAATTCTTACGACATTATTTTAAAAAGATAAAAAAATAAGAATAGCTGTTTCTGATTTTAATATAGGATAGCTTGATTCCAACCACATAATCCCAGATCACCAGTTTGGTTTCCGAACATCCCACTCCACTATCCAGCAATGCCATCGTGTGGTTGATGTTGTCTCGTCTTCATTGGAGCGCGGAATGTACTGCTCGGGTGTCTTTCTTGATGTAGAACAGGCTTTTGATCGAGTCTGGCACCCAGGACTGCTATACAAGATCCGTAAATTCCTACCCCTACATACTTCCTCATTAACCGTTCTTATCTCTCCGACAGATTATTTCAAGTAAATTACAACGGCGCTTATTCATCCCTATTCCGTCAGTCTGCTGGTGTACCTCAGGATAGTTTCCTTGGTCCTATCCTTTATACAGTTTTCACAGCTGACATTCCAACCCATCCTAACACAATCCTCACCACGTATGCCGATTTCACATGTCTATTGTCAGTGAACAATGATCCTTACATTGTATCCCAAACCCTCCAATCCCATATCACCTCACTTGAAGAATGGTGCCAAAACTGGAGGATTAAAATAAATTCCAATAAATCCCACCAAATCACATTTACCCTTCGACGTAAACCCATGACCTCTTCCCCTACAATATCCTTTAATAATAGCCCACTTATTCCTGTCGAACAGATCCGTTACTTAGGACTACATCTCGACAAACGACTGACATGGAATCCTCATACAAGACTAAAAAGACAAGAAACTGCTCGTAGATTCCGACTATTGCAACATTTACTAGACAAACGGTCCAAATTGCCAATCCATTACAAAAGACTGATCTACATGACTATTATAAGGCCTATCTGGACATACGGAGTTGAGCTTTGGGGCTCCACTAAACCATCAAATTCCTCCAGAATCCAATCCTTACAGTCCAAAATCCTTCGTAAAATCCTTAATGCTCCTTACTTTGTCACAAATCAAGTCATCCATCAGGACCTCAATATTCCATATGTTGCCGATTTGGCCAGAACCAGATACCGTTCCTTCCATAATAAACTTCTCAACCACCCAAATCCACTTGTTTCTAACCTGGCTTCTCCTTCATTACCTAATAATCCTCCTAGGCGTGATCCTCCTAGCCTAATGACCTCGAGATCTTCTTCTCTAGAAATGTTATTGGAGTTCTATCAGTGGGTAGATTCTCCACATGTTTTTATCAAGTTACTATGTCACCTACAGCAAATTTACTTGTTGTATATATGTGTATACAGTATTACTGTACAGTACTAAAAAAAATTTAGGATAGGATCTAGCATTGCTAACCTTGCGTAGGTTTGAGTTAGTTTAATGTTGCTATATTATTCCAAGTAAGGCGGCGATCGAGGTGAATTCCCAGATATCTTACTGTTTCACTTGCAGGATTTCATTTTACATTTTTACTTTTGAGGATCAATTCTGCTGGGTCTGGCAGGTGTCTGAGAGTAAAAACATTTTTCAATGATCAGACTAATCATCCATTTCTTGAAATATTGTTCTAGCATCAAAATTTTTATAGCCATTTTTGAGAAATTCGAACAAAATGTGAAAAATCTATTCTATAAATTGGTACTTTCGGTCTTGTCGATGTTATCGAAAAAGTTTCTATTACATCCCAGGTATATACGTACGACATTTCGTTTTTGAACTAGTCTGTACACATAGAGACTGTTTTGCGAAGACGGACTTGGTTATTTGGACTTAATAGGTGTATTTACGGCTAGAACTCGAAGTATATAGGTAAGCGAAAGTAAAAATCAATACTTAGAATAAGAACAGCCTTGTGAATACATCATTAGTTGTTCATTAATTTTAATAGGTATCGATTCTAAAGGTCGTCATTTTTATCAGAAACATTCATGATGTCGACTGGAGAGGTTGCAAAGTTCATGAACAATGTCCTCTTCAGGTCGAAGGTCCTATCAGTTATCCCTTCGGGAAAAATGTTGAAAACGACTCCTAAATTTTACATAATTTCCTTTTTCCATCAAATTATGACTATTTTCATAGCCATCAATGCATTTATATACTTTATAAACAAGGTTTCATCACAGAGTAATGTATTTAAAATAGTTGTACCAATAAACATTGTATTATCCTGTATTACTTTAAACATAATCAAAATTTTTCTCTTGTTGAATGCAAAAGAGTACCAAGATATATTTTCAAGTATTTTAGAAATTAACTTAAGAATGAAGCGTATCAACCCATTTTTCCCACCCGTTTATAATACTTTCGAAACCAAAGTTTTCGAAGCTTTGTGGACGCTAATATTTCTGTACGCTTTCCTGTCTGGTGGGGTGTATTACGCTGTCGGTAAACTTAACTTTGTTCGTTTGTCGACATTTTTGCATAACACTAACTTAAATATGATACATTTCATACTAACTGCGATCGACTGCTTCGTCACCGGAATTAACATTCAACTGGAATATATTAAAAAAAATATACACCCTAAAGCAAAAATATTTACTTTGGAACAATGTGTAGCAGTTTATTCTAAAATCTGTAATACCTGCCTCAAAATAGAGAAAATATTCAGTATTCATCTTTTATTGACACTTTCATTATATTTTGTCATGTTGATAATGCACATGCATTTTTTAATTATGAATCCTTCCAGTAAAAATCTTCGTGCAAAATCTTTGGTGGATGAGTACAACTTGGCGATGATCGCATTATGTTCCATTGATATCTTGCTATGTGCCAAGTGTTTTCAAATGCTACATTCTAATGTAAGTAAATTCATTTCATTACGTTTAGAATGATGAATAGCTTTAAGTTGTTTAATTAAATTAAAGAAAAAAAATGTACAGTGAAAAGTGATACTTTTAATTTATTGATAGATATTACAATCTACCTCACAGTTATGGGCAATATGTAATAGTGATGAATCTATAAAAATAAATAAAATCTCTCTTAAAATAGATATAAACAAAGAATAAAGAAAATGAACATAATCAAACTATGTACATGAAATAATAAATAAATAAAATAATTATATAATTTCTAGTCACATTTACACTCTTATATTCAATATTCACACAATCTATCTGCGCACACTGGGGGGTAGAGCAGAGCTCAATAGATCCCAGCGCATCTCTCTCGCCACATCACTGGTAGTGAGCCAGTGGAGGTTGAGCAAGTGCGCTAAAGCCATAAACACTCAACTTGAGTGGAGCATCTGACTATTGCCAGAACTCCAATTGTCCATTTTTATTTTACAATGAGTCTCTTGGCCACTGCCATTTCAACATTCTAGTTGGATTGTAAGGATTATTGCAAAGGTTTATATGAAAATATTTTGAAATTAACAAAGAAGAATAAGAAAAAATAAAAACAACAGTGAATTTCTTTTTGAGCTAAAAATAAAAAAAATGTTTGCAAAAATTCTAAAATATTAAATAAAAGTGAAAAAGTAGAAATAAACAATAATTACAAAAAGATATTTTGCATTTTGTACAATTTAGTTCGTTGAAAGAACTGCATCGTCATTATTATTTATTAAAAGCAAATTGAAATATATTTCTTTATCTATATCTCTATAATAACACAAATAATCCAAGTTCCGTTTTCAGGAGGTTAAAATGTTATAAAACATTCAAAAACACAGCCTACTAAATTTGGCTGGGTTTTCCTGCTCTCACTACTGGGCTAATATGCACAAAGTTTAATCTTTTAGGTTTATGGCATTTTTAAAATCAAGGAAGCTCACAAAAAAAATTATTTTTATTACCATTCAATGGCTTGCTTATTTTATTTTAATTTCCTGATAGTTGTTCGTCGTCAATTATTTTCTTTTGATTTAATTTTGTGAATCATCTTTGATGATGTCAATTTTCAAGATTCCTCTATAAGTCTATACCATTCCTCTCTATGATTGTTTGATTACTCTCTTTCTCTGTTTAATTATCCAATATCCTTCACCCTATCTTCCATCCTTTATTAACCAAATTAGACTAACTATTCATAGGCACTGCTACAACCAACCCTTTGATGGTGAGAAAAAATTATGAAAACTTTGCCTCAATGGAACTTGTTTAATCACTATTTGAGTTTTCCCTTGACCACACTCTATCTCTCCATTCTATTTTCTGCATTTTATTTTGTCTTTCATTGTTTTATGTTTATTATTTCATTATATTTTAATTGCTTATCTTTCATTTAACACTTGCAACGAAAAATACCTTAAATATTACAATATTACAATCTGGTCCTCCGTATTTAATTGAACGTTTATCTCCCTATAGAGGTTACCCCAAAGTTTTTGTATTTTACCAGAAACGAGAGTTTCGAATAGCTGATTTTTTATGTGTAATAGTTATTTGATTAAGTAAGTATTATAGAAATAGTTAATTATTATAGACCTAATTGACTACTATAGAGCCTGATTGACTACGATAGAGCCTAATTGACTACTATAGAGCCTAATTGACTACTATAGAGCCTAATCTGGGATAATTTTTATCATCTTTAATATATTTCAGTCCGAGAAGTTGAACGTGGCACTGTACGAGGTCTTGATCAAACGTGAAAGCAAGGAATTACTGAAATGTGTAAGTGAAAATAATTTATTTAATTGAATTGTAAAGCCCATGTTATCGTAGTGACCAAAAGCCGTCCCGATTCAATATTGGCTTGTTTTACTATTACTTATCTACTTAGGTTTATTTTTAATGACCATTTATTACTTTACTCCGTGGGAACCGAAAATCAGATTGATAGACAGAATCAACTAAGATGAGAATGAGCTACATGGTGCAAACTGGAAAGCAGTATCCCAAGTAGCCAGGCCTCGAGAAGGCTGGTTCAGGCGGCCAAAGATCTACAAGGTTTGAAAAAGTATTACTTTACCAATCATTCATTAGGGGTATTCATCATCTATAGTTTAACATGTTAAATGGAAAAACTTTTGTTAAATGGAGAAATATTTCATTTTTTTTACCATGTTAAAATGATATAACATAATATGGTTAAGAGTCTGTTAGTAGGTCTGTGAAATGGAGAATGACTTTACGTAACAGACCAGCTGAGCTCGTCACCACGTTGTGTTAAGTTACTTGCTCGTAGTTTATGTTTTGATTTTGTTAGTATTGTTTTGGATGTTTTTAAAACTAATAAAGCAATAGCTGAAATAATAATAATTAATGACAGTTCTCAATTAGCTCATCTTGATTCTCTTTCTCACAAGTCAGAAGATTAACAAGGCACTCAGTGGCCAAACATTCACACAAATTCCACTTAGGCATATTGTAATAAATTACCTTAATAAAAACATAGAAGTAAACAATAACATGAAGTGTTGGAAGGAAAGGTACACAAGTTGCTCAAAAAATCCACTAGGAGCTCTTATGCCTTCACCATTTAACATGATTTTAAATAGAGCTGCTCACAATCTTATACTTATAACATTTAACACTTTATGAATACCCCTGTTATGGCGCAAGAGAGGTCTGCTCAATCGTCTTTACCGAGTCATTCATGTTGGCTGCGGACCTGAGGGATATTCTCTTCTAAGATGTTCTTTTACATTATCCATCTATCTTGCCTTCAGTTTTCTCCTGAACCTAATTCCACCTGGCTTCCCATTATATAGCCTTCATGCTGTCCTCGCTTCATCCATTCCAAGACATGTCTCGCACATATATAGCACACATCGACATATGTAGTAACAAGCCGAATCATTGCCTTGTATAGTTTAATCGTGATTGCATGGCTCAATGGTCTACTCTTCAGAAGGCGCACAAGAGAGAAGTACCGATACGCTCTATTGACGACCATCATTTTAGTTGCTATTTCCTCATTTTCGTTGTGGGTATCATTAACTTTGGACCCGAGTTAGGCAAGGATACTGTCTGGAATACCTGATTTCCTACGACATAGTACTCTGGTGGAAGTATGGCTTTCTTCTTTCTCAAAACAAGGATTTTAGTTATGACTTCGTTGACACAGAGCCCCGTTTTCCAAACTACAGAATGCATCAATTACTGGTTGAAATGATCGTACTACATGTGACTACGTTATCTGCATATGCAAGCAGTTGAGTCATCCTGTGAAGTATTGTCCCTCCATTATTTAGTCCTGCCCTTGTGACGATGGTCTTCAGGACAACTGGGTAATTAGGAAGTTTATCATGGAAAGATTGATATCTGGTTCTGGACATTTGTAACAATGTAACGAACATTAAAGAGTTCACAAAGGATTTTGGTTTGTAATTATTGGCAAAAAGAGGAGGATATATGAATCGAAAGCCCTAGTTAGTTTAGAAACTATAATTTTATCTTCGTAATTCAATTTTCTTATTTTGTTTATTTACCTTCATACTAAATTTCAATTCCTTCATCATACTTTATTTAATCCATATTCTTTTTGCTTTAGTGACCCCGTGAATGCCTTTATTTTATGTTATTTGCTATTTTTACAATCTTTTCCAACCTTTTATCTTAGTTTTGCGTTCAGCTTTAATTTCTCATCGCTTTATTTTTTTTCTTTACTTTTCCATTCACTATTATTTATTCTAATTATATGATAATTTCATTCAAAATAAAATAAATCTCCAATTCTTTCATATTTTTAAAAAATTGGATTATTTTAATATTTATTAAGATATTAAATTTTTTATCACAGAGAAAGCAGTACTTTTTAAATAATGAATTTTTTTTTATTATTTAGAAAAAATTGTTAGCCAGTATCTACATTAATAGGAGGATAAGTACAACAGCATTACAATTTTTTGACGTTGACTTTATGATGGTACAATCAGTAAGTAAACTATTAATAATTAGTTATAATATTTTCTATTTGTATGTATAAAACTAATATAGCAGTAATTTATTTTTAAATACTTTTCAATTAATTAAAACAGTGGTTTTAAAAGAGGGCGCTAGTAGACCACTAGGGTGTTATAAATTAATTTAAATTCATGTATTATTTTTTTCATTAAAAAATTAAATTATTTTAATAATATTTAAATTACTTTTAATT